>NW_006772773.1:367092-424011 GCF_000442215.2 Lipotes vexillifer | reverse complement strand
GCGATACGCAGGCCTCTCACTGTTGTGGCCTCTCCCGTTGCGGAGCACCGGCTCCAGACGCGCAGGCTCAGCGGCCATGGCTCATGGGCCCAGCCGCTCCGCGGCATGTGGGATCTTCCCGGACCGGGGCACGAACCCGCGTCCCCTGCATCGGCAGGCGGACTCTCAACCACTGCGCCACCAGGGAAGCCCAGGCAGGTGGATTCTTAACCACTTCACCACCAGGGAAGTCCCCATGGTGTCTTTTAATTTTTACAAAAACTCTGCTAGTTAAATCTTTTTTCCCCATTTTGTAGATAAGGAAAACTGAGGCTCAGCAGGATTCAGTAATCTGCTTTTAAATGTTATAATAGTGATTTAAATTTGGAGTTGGAGTAATTGCATCTCACTACTCTAAGTTAATTGAACATCAAGCATTAAAGGAGACGATCCTTTTTTAAAGTAAACCAGTTCTTAAAGGATCCTTGGAGTATATATACTTGGGGATCCTATTTAGAGTAATGCTTCTGTTAGCTTGGTTGGTCATAGATGAATTGCTGTCTTCAGGAATTTTCCATCTATTCTAAGCTCCAGTATTTTAGCTATTAATATATTAATATTGATATAATTGATGAAACCCTTAAATATACAAACCAAGGTTTTCAGAAAGTAGATTTCTCAAATGTGATTTTAGGTCTTAACACTAAAATAAGTTAAGGCCTTGGCAGTCAATTGTACAAAATCAAAATTTTGAAGTGTATTGGGAAATTACAAATTTCAATCTATAGTTTGTTGATAAGTAGTAAGCTTTACCATGTTTTATTGATTTGTATTGAAAAGAGGTTATATTTGAAATGAACATTTCTAAGTATGCCTTCACTTTTTATATTAATATGAAATTTAATATTTTATTTAAATTATTGTTATTTTGACAAATGGGTCATTTTTTTAAAAATCCATACCAAGATACAAATGCAGGAAATAGAATTTAGTAATCTCTAGGAGAAGAAATTCTGAACTTTTAGGGGAAAGTAGTATATGGCTTATTCTGTTAATATGTTGAGTATTTGAATTGTTACCAGGTAAACTGAAGCACACAGCAATTTGTAACAACTGTAGTCTGTTTCATGAAGACAGGTAAGTCTTTTTTGGCCAACCCAATAGATTTCATGACCAGCAAGCAAATTTATCATACCTTCATTTAGAAAGTGAATTTAACCAGGAAGGTGTATGGTTCTCCCTCTTCCACACACCATTTTTAGTTGCATAAAGCACTCATCCTGGTCCCTATCTTAATGTCCAGGTAGTCTGCATCTTTAGAAATATTGATATCAACTGGAATAAGATTACTTTTGCAAATATAAAATGCATCAGATTACCCATTTAAAATAATTTGAAACATTCGATAGTAATGTTTGCTCTACAAAAGTTCTGCTTTTATGAACCTTTTGCCTTGCTCATTTTAAAACTATGAAGTTTAACCCTTAGCTAATTTTTGTCATAGGAAATACTTATTACACAAATTGATTTTATTTTTATTTACGTGAAGGTTTTTTTAATTCACTTGTCCTATTGGTCCCATCTGAGAAATATTTGTGTGTAAATTTGGTATGATAGAAAGGTCACTGACCAAATTCCAGTTTGTATAGTTTATTGACCAAGTGGTCATAAAATCCTCATACGTTTTGCGTGACAACCAAGAGAAAACCACCAACCCACCCTTCCTTTTTAAAACTCCCGTCGTGTATGGCTTCGTTGCTCATAGTGATGCCATATGCACACAATTATTTTTTTCTCATCAGAATTTAACTATTTTAACTTTTTATTATGGAACCACCATGTAGTTACCACTCAGTTTCAATCAATTCTGAATTTCTGATCAAGCTTGTTTGCATTATACCCTATACACTCCTCTCCCTCATTTTTCTGAAACAAATCCGAGGCATCATATTATTTCATCTATAAAAATATCTTTAAATGTTAAATACTCCTTGACCTCAAGTATCCAGTAAGTGTTCATATTTTCACTTTCCTCAAAATGCGTCTTTTTTTGGTTTTTATATGTATCTTCATCTGCCTTTTATTTGCAAATTTTTCATGAAGAAAGTCTTTGGATTCTTAAGAAAATAGTTAATTCTAAATAGAGGGATAACAGTTATTTTCTGGTTTGTAATCATTTTTCTTACCTGAATTTATTGTACATTTAAGAGTCGTTGTCTCTCATCCAAACTCATGTATGTATTCTTGAGCGTGGATAACTAGAACAGAGGTACCATTACAGAGATAATGAAGTGAGGAGATAGGTCTAGTTTTCAGACAGATGGTGATAAACATCCTTTGAATTCTACTTGGCAAATGCCAAGCAGGCAATTGGAGATAAAGAACTGAAGTAAGGAAACAGAGGTTTAAATAGATAACAGAGGATACCCTAGGATTATAGTCCTTCTGTTAGAAACTTTTGTGTCAATTATTGTTTTAAATAAGTGGACTACAAACTGATTATTTTTTACTCTATAGTTCATAGGCATTACAGTTTTTGCTGAATGGAATTTTGCCTCTGTGTTTGTATTTGTTACTTTTTTCAGTCATTGTTTAATCTCAGTCACTTAGACCCTTAGAAATGAAAAGTTATTTTGTGTTACTTTGTCAAGTAGTTCTAGGGTCTTCACCTTTGACATTAGCCTTTCTTCTGCTAAGACATGCCTGTAAGTTTGGCTTGATCATTAACTTGCCTAGAATTATAATTTGGGCTTTACCCTTATTAGATTTAGATTCTGAAATAAAGGAAAAGGAAAAGTAATTATAATCTAGGTTTATCATAAAAGCTAAACCAACAGTGGATGTGCACATTCCATAGTTTTAAAAATACAGAATTACACAATATGAGGAATCTGAGAAATCCTTTAATCCGGATGTTCTTAACCACTTTGTAATTCATGAACTTCTTTGAGAACCTAATGAAAACCATGAACTCTCTCTCCTTAGAAAACCAAGCATATTTATATCCAGAATTGTGCATACAATTTCAAGGGATTTATGGTTACCCCACCCAGGTCTATGTATGAATGACCTGACTTGAAAATCTATGGATTACAAGTTAAGAGATCCTTTCTAATCCAAACCCTTCTTTTTAAGGTGAAGTTGAAGCTCAAAGAGGTGACTTGTTACCTATAAGCTACACACTTACTTAGAGCCAAGAGCAACCCTCCAGATGTGCTTAATAAGGAAGATTTCGTCAGGTCATTCTTCAGTCACCTGTTGAGATCTGAATGAAGGCTACTTGATGACTAAATGTAACTTTTGAGATGCCTACCATCCTGTTAGATAAATGGATATGGTAAAATGTAGTATGTATATATATATATATATGTGTTTTTGGGGGTTTTTTTGGCTGCGTTGGGTCTTCATTGCTGCGCCCGGGCTTTCTCTAGTTGTGGTGAGCGGGGGCTAGTCTTTGTTGCTATGCGTGGGCTTCTCATTGCAGTGGCTTCTCTTGTTGCAGAGCACGGGCTCTAGGCGCACAGGCTTCAGTAGTTGTGGCTTGTGGGCTCTAGAGCGCAGGCTCAGTAGCTGTAGCGCATGGGCTTAGTTGCTCCGCGGCATGTGGGATCTTCCTGGACCAGGGCTCAAACCCGTGTCCCCTGCATTGGCAGGCGGATTCTTAGCCACTGCGCCACCAGGGAAGCCCCAAATTTAATATTTTATGTGTTCTATTTTTAATTATCTTTTCCATTACCTGGCTTGATACAGAAGACTAAAACTTGGATTGATGAGAAGTCAGAAGACATAGTCTGAAGCCATTGTTTCTGAAATAAGTGTTACATGAAGTTTGGTAAATAAAATCATTTAGCCATGCTAAGTGGGAACTTGAAGTGTGAGCAGCACAGGGTGTGGGTAGTAAAGTATCGACAAATGAAGTTACAGAACTAAGGAGAGGTAAGTATAGAATTATGAGAATTTAAATGTGTAGAGAGTGGAAGGGCCTTAAGCAAGGGATTACTGAAAGCTCACTTTGGCTGCTACTAGAGGATAGATTTAAGGGTGTTAAGAAGAGGATATTAGTGCAATATAGTCTCAGGGATGGTTAGAGCCTGAACTAGGATAATGATGGTAGTAGAGATAAAGAAGACTGGAGAGATTGCAGATGTATTTAGGAACTAAAAACAGCAAGACTTGACAGTTGACTGATAAGGTAAAAGAAGACAGTTGTCTAGAATAGCTATCGGGTTTCTCTACTTTAGATGACTAGGTTCAATTTTAAATATGTTGAAAGTGAGTGCCTATGGGATGTTCAGGTAATGTGCAGAAGGTGGGAACATGACACTTTCAGGGGGACGTTTGGTCAAGGGCTACATTTGGGACTCATCAGCCACGTAAGCTGTAGTTACAGCAAGCAGTGCAGAGCCAAAGAACAACCTTGGGGGCTACTAACATTTAAGGTGCAGCAAGAAAAAATGCATTTGTGATGAAGGCAGGTGAAATGATTAGAAGAGTCTGGGAAGAATCCAGAACTAAGGGATTAGAGAGTTTCAAAAAGGTAGAGAGCAGCACGTGAAATACCACAGTAAGACTGAGACAGAAAAATGCTTGATCCCGCCGTTCAGGATGTAAATGGTAAATTTTAGGGAGAGTTGTTTCAGGGAGGATGAGAGCAAAGCCAGATTGTGGTTGAGTTGAGAAATAAATGAGAATCATGGAGAGTGGAAAGGGCAGGAAGAGAGACAACAGAGTACTGAAATGCTGAATAGTGAAGCTAGAGAGAAAAGCAGATAATAATGGGCCTAAAAAGCCATATTTAAGAGTTTGGAAGGGCTTTAAACAGTAAATATCGTCAGGGTTGTGGTTCAGAAAAAGCACTCACTGGCTACAATGTGGAGGATTGTGAAGATGCCATACTGCATTATTTTTCCCAGCAGCACTCAGCTGCACAGCAGGAGTGACTCATCAGTGAGCCAGGGCAGGAGTTTGTTGGGGGTATAGTTGAAGAGCTGGATTGAGAGAAAATGGAAGGATCAAAGTTCAGAGGTCTCCATGAAGCGGGAGAGCAAGTAGAATGCGAGTGGCGGAAGTGGAATAGTGGAGTGATAAAGTCAGAGGAGTGTGTGGGATTTCTGAGGTAGAGTGGTTCTGGAAACCAGGTATGGAATGTGACCGTAGGAATGAATGAATCAAGTGAACAGGTGGAGTTTGGTACTGCAGAGATGAAGGAATCACAGGCTACATTCTGCACTCCTTTCCTGAGCTTAAAGCATTGGATTCTACCTCTTTTTTTTCCTGTCATACTGTTTGTCTTGGAGATCACTTGGTATTGACACTGGTTCATTACTTTTAGTTTTTGCAAATTCAGTTATTTTACAAGTATTTGCTGAGTGCATACTATCAGCAACAAACTGTGCTGGACCCATTGGCTACAAGCTTGTGTTTCTAGTGGAAGAGATAGGCAATGAACCACAAAGTACACAATTATACAGTTATTAAGTTACAGTTGAAATGAGTGCTTAAAAGGAAAAGTAACAGAAATCATGAGAGTATGTAGCACTAACATAGTCTGGAGGGTTGGGGGAGACAAGAAAGTCTTCCTTCTCCAAGTGAAACTAATCCTCGGATAAAGCCTGACATGCAATATATATAATAGATACCAAATAATGTTGGTTGATCCACTGATAAAAGGGAAAACTTCTCTTTTTTTTTTTTTTTTTGTTCCCAGCAGTTCATTCCTTAGGGACATGATGGTTGAACTCTATAAAGTCCGAGGGAAAAAAAATTAGATGAAAGAAGGGGATGCAAGAAGAATCCCAAATTGATGACATGGCATATGCAAAGGGCCTGAAGAAAAGCGCATATTGCTTAAAGCTTTGCAGTTCCTGTGAGTGGCAGAGAAAAAAAGAGTAATGATGAAGCTGATGAAATAGATGGGCCAAATCATGCTTTTGTAGGCCATGTTAAGGATGTCCTATGAGCAATGGGGAGCCATTAAGAAATTAAGATAGGGCTCCTGGTGGCGGGTTGAGAGTCCGCCTGCCGATGCAGGGGACACGGGTTTGTGCCCTGGTCCGGGAGGATCCCGCATGCGGCTGGGCCCGTGAGCCATGGCCGCTGAGCCTGCGCGTCCGAAGCCTGTGCTCCGCAACGGGAGAGGCCACAAGAGTGAGAGGCCCACGTACCACAAAAAAAAAAAAAAAAGAAAGAAATTAAGATAGGTGGGAAGTGGAACAGGGATTTGCTTTTGTGAAGTCAGATTTGCATTTTTAATTATTTTTTAATTTATTTTATTTTATTTTGGCTTTATTGGGTCTTCATTGCTGTGCACAGGCTTTCTCTAGTTGTGGAGAGTGGGGACTACTCTTTGGTGCTGTACGAGGGCTTCTCATTGCGGTGGCTTCTCTTGTTGCGGAACCCAGGCTCTAGGCATGCGGGCTTCAGTGGTTGCAGCATGCAGGCTCAGTAGTTGTGGTGCACAGGCTCTAGGGTGCATGGGCTTCAGTAGTTGTGGCGCATGAGCTCAGCAGTTGTGTGGCTTGCAGGCTCTGGAGCGCAGGTTCTGTAGTTGTGGCGCACGGGCTCAGTCGCTCTGTGGCCTGTGGGATCTTCCCAGACCAGGGATTGAACCCGTGTCCCCTGCATTGGCAGGCGGATTCTTAACCACCTTACTTACCACCAGGGAAGTCCAGATTTGCATTTTTCAAAGAGCACTGACAATGATATGAGGGGGACCAATAACGCCCTGTGGAAGGTGATGATGATAACTCTGGCTAGGGCGGTGGTGGTAGGAGAGAAGTAGCCTTATTTGTAGAAGTGGTTAGGATGCTTAAGTTGGTCACAGAGCTCTGGTAGGCTAAAATAATGGCCAACAATTACAAATTAAATTGTAATGAGAGAACAGGTGTGAATTTCCTTAGTAAGTTTTGATGAGTGAGACAAGTATTCCTGGGTAGATACCCACATAAAAGACAACATGACTTACCCCTGATTCATCTGGAGGACAGCCCATGAGGAATAACCATGATTTGAAGTGAGGAAAGAACCAAAAGAGAAAAATAGTCTTGGATAGCTTAAAACTGTCAACTGAATCTTTAAAATCCTGCTTTTTATACAGTTCAGAGTAATTCCAAGATAGATTTTAATGAGACAGGCTTTTAATATAATTACAGGCAACCACTCTGATTTCCTTGGGTAGCTAACATGCATATTTCTAAAGAATGTACTGTTGCAATTTATTAACTCTGGAACTTAGATATTGAATTGTATTATCATCTATTGACTTTTTTTATTTTTGCGGCACACGGGATCTTTGTTGAGGCATGTGGGATCTTTTGTTGCAGCGTGCAGGCTTCTCTCTAGTTGTGGCATGCAGGCTTTAGATCACGTGGGCTTAGTTGCCCCACGGCATGTGGGATCTTAGTTCCCCGACCAGGGATCGAACCCGCGTCCCCTGAATTGGAAGGTCGATTCTTTACCACTGGACCACCAGGGAAGTCCCCTATTGACTTTTTAATGATAAATAAAGACTTGGCTCTTATAGTCTTTCCCTCTTCTCCCAGTATGGATATCAGTATATTTAATAAGCATTTATGTAATATAAAACTATGTAAATATTGTTCAATCAGAGCTAAGTTTACTATGAATACATTTCCTTTATCATATATTCTTGTTTTCCTTTTAGTGAAATTGCTTTGCTTTTTCACTTACATAATTTCCACATAGAGCTCCAAAAGAATTACAGATTTCTTTCATATCATTCCTTTGCTTGAGTCTTCTCCCCCCCTGCCCCTCTTGCATTCCTCCATCAAGAAACTCCTTCCTGGAGCTGTTCTTACTTTTGCACCAATCTGGACCGATTTTTCAGGACTGCTGCAAAGGTGTTCTACCAGACTTTTTCTATCCCTCTTCTGGTAGGATCCAGAACCCATGTCTGGAACCCAAAACTTCCTCCTTTTTGCTTAAAAATGTTCAGTTTGCTTGAGCATATCCTGCAGTAGTTTCCTAAGAATGGACACATAAGGACAAAATTTTCGAATCATTAGATGTCTGAAAATGTCATTATTCTCACCTCATGGTTGATAGCTGAGTCTAGAATTCTAAATTGAAATTTTTCCCTTTGAAAGTATTTTCACCATAATCTAGCCTGTGTTGTTGCTGTTAAGAGGGCTGCTACCATATTGATGATTATTCCTTTGTTTGACTTGTGCTTTCCCACTCTAGAAACTTAGGATATTTTCTCTATTTCTCATATTGTAAAATTTCACTATGTTTCTTAGTGGATTTCTTTGCGAAATTCATTCTACAGGGCATGTTATAGACTTTTGATCTGTGTTCTTAGCTATGGAGAATTTTCTTTGATAATTTCTTCCCCTTGGTTTCTTCTCTCTATAATTTCTTTTTATTTATTTATTTATTTATTTATTGGCTGTGTTGGGTCTTCGTTGCTGTGTGCAGGCTTTCTCTAGTTGCAGCGGGCAGGAGCTACTCTTCGTTGTGGTGCGCGGGCTTCTCATTGCAGTGTTTGTCTTGTTGTGGAGCATGGGCTCTAGGTGGACGGGCTTCAGTAGTTGTGGCACATGGACTCAGTAGTTGTGGCTCTCAGGCTCTAGAGCGTAGACTCAGTAGTTGTGGTGCATGTGCTTAGCTGCTCCGCGGCATGTGGGATCTTCCCGGACCAGGGATCGAACCCGTGTCCCCTGAATTGGCAGGTGGATTCTTAACCGCTGCACCACCAGGGAAGCCCCTCTCTATAATTTCTGTTAGTCACATATTATTCTTCCTGGACTGATCTCCTCAGTTACGTTTTTTGCTCTTTTTTTTTTTGGTCTTTTGAGTCTATCTTTGAGAGTTTTTCGACTTTATCTTCTAACTCTGCTATTAAAATTTTTATTTCAGCTATATTTTAAATTTCAAAGTTTCTTCTTGTTCTCTGATTGCTCCTTTCATACAGTAACTTGTTTTATTTTATGAATGCAACATCTCATATCTATCTGTCAGATTAAAAAGTAGCATTCTCACCATTTAGAGGCCTGCGCTCAAGCCACAGCCAATGCTTCACGTGTTCAGAGTTAAGGAGGCTGATAAATCACATTCCTCACTCCTTGGAATTCTGATTAGAATTATAAACTGAAGTCAGATACAGATAAAACTAACAGCTTTATTGTCAGTAGAGCCAGAGTAGAGAACATATTGTAGCCTGGACTTGCAGTCCAGCTTGCTGCCATTTGCCCCAAATCTAGACACCCATCCATCTGCTGGTGGAGTGCTCTGCAAAGCAAACATTTCATCTACTTAGCTCCCTGAAGTAGCTGCCCCTCACTCGTCAAAAGCCAGAAGTAGGGACAGAGAGACCACACATATACTTGGTGAATGCATGTATACTCGTTTTTAAAATGGGAATCAATTGATGTTGAACTCTTGCCACTCACCAATAAGAAATATGTCTTCTTTATTAACAGAAATGTGAGAATAGGGCTTCCTCTGTCGTTGCCTGAGCCGTCCAATTTGTTAGCTTTAAAAAACCACTTGTTCTATTTCTTGCATGATCTTTTTGTTGTTATTTTGCCCATTTAATTTTGACTCTCCCTTTCATGAAAAGGGCTTTCTCTTTGTGTCAAGTGATGCCTAACTGTCCATTCAGGTTTTTGAGCAAGGTACTAGAAAGTTTATTGAAGCTCTTTATTGAAGCTCTGAAGGTTTAGAGGTGGATTTCATCTGGTGAGCTCCACTCTAGAGCAGTGGTTGGCAAACTTTCTCTAAAGAGTCAGAAAATAAGTATTTTAGGCTTTGCAAGTCACATGGTCTGTGTAGCAACTATGCAGATCTGCCACTGACAAGCAAAAGCAGCGTAGATATCATGTGAATGGATGGGCAGATTGTCTTTCAGTAAAACTTTAATTTCAAGAACAGAAAGCAGGCCAGATTTGCTGATCTCTGCTCGAAGGTAATCAGGTGGGAAGTTGGACTCCTGCCTCGGGCATAGCTACTGGGAGTTCTTTGCACGAGGGATACAGAGATGAGGAGTTGCAACTGTCCTAAGACTTACACCATGATTGTCTCACTGGGTCCCTTTCTGTGCTTGTCAGCTGAGTCTTAAATTCACTGTTCATCACTATCCTCCTCTGCACAAATTCTATTATGGCTTCCTCACCCTCTTACACCCCCTGTGACTTCTCTCCTCCAGTGATATCTCTTCTCCAGCTCTCTTCGTTTGTGTTGATTTATACATTTAAAAATTCTTTTATTATCCTTTCACTTAGGTCTTAGAAGGAATAAAATTATCAAATGGTAAAATATTTTACCATTTTAAAATTCTTAACACTGGTTATTTTAATCAGCTTTTTACCTTTACTGACTTTGAATCTACTTTAAATACTTTTTAAAATTAGTATCAGTTTTTAAAAATCCTACATAAAATTCTTCCCTTCAACTAGGCAACTCCTGCCATGGAAGTTGGCCCTAGGCCCCATATATATAGATTCATTCCTAACCTACACACCAACCTTAACTAACAAGGATTCTTTCCTGGCAGATGTTCCCCAGATTCAGTATTTGTATGAAAAAATGAAAGCATTAGTTTCCACTAGGGTCACCTTAATGACACAGAGTCACAGTCCAAATGCTGAACACACATGAATGGTCAGGGTATAAGCAATGCTTAAAGGAAACTGGAGTTCTGGAGGGCTACGACCAGTGTGACTTCTGCAAAATTCCTTTCCCTCAGATTCCTCAGTAAGATCCAAGGTTTGATTTCTTATAGAAAAGCTCAACAGGACACAAAGCATGGTACATAATTATTTGAATTGGTGAGAAATAGAAAAGTGTATAAGCTATAATGGCTTCTCGTGAATTCATCAAACACTTGAGCATATACTATAGGCTAGAAACAGTAGGAGCTGAAGTAGGAAAGAAAGAAAGGCTGAAGTTGGTGTTTTTAAGCCAGGCCCATGGATATAGTTTCTTGGCAGCTTTGTGTTTGAGCTTCCTTTGCTAACAGATTCCAAACTCAGCCAAAATTAAGAACAGGACACTCAGATGTGGCTTTAGTTTAGATCTACATGATACTAAATGCTGTATAACATATTTTCTAATAAAAATGTGAGCAAAATAATATTGTTTTGAGAAATTGGGGAATCCTTTTGATAACTGGAGGTATTCCCAAGCATGGTAAGTGCTTGAAACCTAGGTATGGAAACTGCTTCTTTTAACCCTTGTTTGTTTGGAAGGTATGCAGTCTAGACCCTTCCTTGCAAGGATGTTTCCTGTGTCAGGCATGCTACAAAACTGTCATACTGCAGTTTTTTGAAGACTAAGAGAACATATTCAAGCTAGAGGCTGGAGACTGCCTAGGACCATCAGTCTTCTGCTGACATGCTCTACCCTCCTTCAGTCCTTATTTTCAGGTTTGCTGTATGGATGTAAAATTGACTGAGACCAAGCTGTCCACTTGCAGCTATGACAAAGTAACTGGCACGTGACGAGCCTGCATGCCTTAACCATAAAATTGGACAAAAAAGGTAAGGCAACTGCTTTTAGACACTGGACAGCAGCATGCAGTGCGAGACGGTGATCCCCGAGGGAAGGGAAGCTCATGAGGCAAGTCTCATAAATGCTTGGCTCTCTGCTTTAAGGGTATTATCCCAACTCCAGCAAAACGAGCTATGTCCAAGCAGACCACAGTGGTCCCACTGAGCTGACAAGGCAGAGATCAAAGTGCAGGGTAGTAGCAGTGGCCAGACTGCAAGGCACCCAAAGCAACTCTTTCTTCCTCCAAGGCTTTTCACGATACAGGGCAGAGGACAGAAGACCTGGCCCATGAGGAACATGTTTTATTTAGAAGTTCAGGATTAGTGGAAGGTGGCGGGTTCCTTTTCACCCCACAGCCAAGCCCTACACAATTTTAGGATATCTTTTAAAATGGAGTTCACTATTGAGCGTCTCTGGTGAGAGTGTGATTTTCTTCACCTCAATGAAAGAATTTTTTTTTCCTATCAGGTTTACCCAGCTAAGGTTGTTTCTTAAAACTCAGGGGGTAAAGGATGAGGCAAGACAGAAGATTTTTATTGAAAGAAGCTTAAATATTATACAAGCTTGGCTTGAAAGGTACTGTTTATTTCATCATTTAAAAAATTATACCTAAAGATAAGTCAAATGCAAAAACATATAACACACCTATAGTTAACCCCTTTCCCTTGAAGGCAAACTTATTGAGAAATGTTTATTTTTCCTCTTAAAATGTCTAATCCAGGTAATAATATGCCTGCAGGTGGTAAATTCACATTGCTTCTTTCATTGCTTCTCTCCCTTAAACCCACAAATCTTTCAGAACTACAACACTGAGTTGCTGGCCTTTGCGTGGAAGCAGAGTGACATTCAGGTCTTACAGGTCCAGGGCCCAGTGGACAGACGGGCTCTTGTCCTCCACACCGGCCACCATATCTTCGACGGCATCCCAGTCAAGCTTGCTGAGGATGCTGCCCGTGCTCTCAGACAAGGTGTCCGTGCCAACCACCCCAAAAGGAGGCTCTGGCTTTTCTTCAGTTGGTGATGAGTCCTATCAAATTGAGAAAGACAGTAAGTTGTGGTCCTAGCCTGAGAAAAAATAAATGGAACATGAACTAAATTTTCCAAAGATTCTAGAGCTGCTCATCCACAGAACACTGAAGGAAATATGAAGGGAACCAGGGCTGTGGTTGCCCAGCACATCTAGATTGGCAATGGGCTGAATGAACATCACCTGACACAAGATGCTGGCACCAGGTCTGAAGAGTGGACAGAATAGATTTTTATATCTATAGTACAATGATCTGTTCTTACATTTTTGTTGTTGTGTCTTCTTTTTTGGGTCTTTTTTTTTTTTTAGGGTAAAAAGAAAATACACAGTCAAGGAAAATTCTGAACGATAAGTGCTGGAAGCACTAAGCCAAGTGTAGATGCTTTGAATCACTACTTCAAATGGACCTAATAATCTTTCAGTGTGTCTACATCCCACTAAATAAATAAACCAAAAAACCCTACAGAACACAAGGAACCACTAGGCAAACTGGAACCTGGAACAACATGTACCTGTAGAAGGGAACTGTGACTCTCATACAGAATCGCACGGATCTCTGAAGGTACCATCCAGGGGCTCACCACAGTCTCCTCTCTCTCATACTCTAAACATACCTCCTTGGTTTGAGGTGCAAGACCTGCACTTGTGTGATTTTCTGTACACTGCAGACAGGGAGCATTAGACCCTTTCAAGGGAAAAGAACAATGCATACATTAGGACTGATTCATTTATAAGTTTGTTACTTACAGTGACTTTTATAATCAAACCCAAGGCAGTCACACCTTACCTAATATTTAAATCACAAGGTCTGGATATGGCTGGCTTTAGGGTTCTAACAATTCCTGTTCTGTCTGTGTGAGAGAAGGAAACTGAATTCTGGCCACCTCTTTTGTTTTGTTTTAGTTTTTATTTTATAGGAGTACAGCTGATTAAAAATGTTGTGTTAGTTTCAGGTGTACAGCAAAGTGATTTAGTTATACATATACATGTATCTATTCTTTTTCAGGTTCTTTTCCCATTTAGGTTATTACAGAATATTCAGCAGAGTTCCCTGTGCTATAGTAGGTCCTTGTTGGTTATCTATTTTAAATATAGCAAGCGTGTATACGTCAATCCCAAACTCCCAATCTATCCCTCCCCCCCCCACCCTTCTCCCCTGGTAACCATAAGTTCGTTCTCTAAGTCCGTGAGTCTGTTTTGTAAGTAAGTTCATTTCTATCATTTTTTTTTAGTTTCCACATATAAGCGCTATCATATGATATTTGTCTTTCTCTGTCAGATGTACTTTGCTCAGTATGATAATCTCCAGGTCCATCCATGTTGCTGCAAATGGCATTATTTCATTCTTTTTTTTTTTTTTTTTTTTTTTTTTTGCAGTACGTGGGCCTCTCACTGTTGTGGCCTCTCCTGTTGCGGAGCACAGGCTCCGGACGTGCAGGCACAGCAGCCATGGCTCACGGGCCTAGCCGCTCCGTGGCATGTGGGATCTTCCCGGACCAGGGCACGAACCCATGTTCCCTGCATCGGCAGGCAAACTCTCAACCACTGAGCCACCAGGGAAGCCCTATTTCATTCTTTTTAATGGCTGAGTAATATTCCATTGTATATATGTACCACATCTTCTTTATCCATTCTTCTGTTGATGGACATTTAGGTTGCTTCCATGTCTTGGCTATTGTAAACAGCACTGCAATGAACACTGTGGTACACGTATCCTTTTGAACCATGGTTTTCTCCAGATATATGCCCAGGAGTGGGATTGCTGGATCATATCGTAGCTCTATTTTTAGTAACCTCCATACTGTTCTCCATAGTGGATATATGAATTTACATTCCCACCAACATTCCTTTTCTCCACACCCTCTCCAGCATTTATTGTTTGTAGACTTTTCGACAATGGCCATTTTCACTGGTGTGAGATGATATCTCATTGTAGTTTTGATTTGCAATTTTCTAATAATTAGCAATGTTGAGCATCTTTTCATGTGTCTCTTGGCCATCTGTATATCTTCTTTGGAGGAATGTCTATTTAGGTCTTCTGCCCACTTTTTGATTGGGTTTTTTTTTTTTTTTGATATTGATGAGCTGCATGAGCTATTTGTAAAATTTGGAGATTAATCCCTTGTTGGTCACATTGTTTGCAAAAATTTTCTCCCATTCTGTGGGTTGTCTTTTGGTTTTGTTTATGGTTTCTTTTGCTGTGCAAGTTTTTGAGTTTAATGAGGTCCCACTGGTTTATTTTTGTTCTTATTTCCATTATTACTCTAGGAGATGGATCAAAAAAGATATTACTGTGATTTACCTCAAAGAGTGTTCTGCCTATGTTTTCCTCTAAGAGTTTTATAGTATCTGGTCTTAATTTAGGTCTTTTTAATCCATTTTGAGTTTATTTTTGTGTATGGTGTTAGGGAGTGTTCTAATTTCATTTTTTTACATGTAGCTGTCCAGTTTTCCCGGCATCATTTATTGAAGAGATTGTCTTTTCTTCACTGTGTAGTCTTGCCTCCTTTGTCATAGATTAATTGACCATAGGTGTGTGGGTTTATCTCTGGATTTTCTATACTGTTTCATTGATCTGCATTTCTGATTTTGTGCCAGTACCATACTGTTTTGATTACTGTAGCTTTGTAGTGTCGTCTGAAGTCAGGGAGCCTGATTCCTCCAATTCTGTTTTGCTTTCTCAAGATTGCTTTGGCTATTTGGGGTCATTTTTGTGTTTCCATACAAATTGTAAAATTTTCTGTTCTAGTTCTGTGAAAAATACCATTGGTAATTTGATAGGGATTGCATTGAATCTGTAGATTGCCTTGGGTAGTACAGTCATTTTGACAATATTGATTCTTCCAATCCAAGAACATGGTATATCTTTCCATCTATTTGCATCACCTTTGCTTTCCTTTCATCAGCATCTTATAATAGTTTTCATAGTACAGATCTTTTTGCCTCCACAGGTAGGTTTATTCCTAGGTATTTTATTCTTTTTGACGTGACGGTAAATGGGATTGTTTCCTTGATTTCTTGTTCTGATTTTTTCATTGCTAGTGTAGAGGAATGCCAGAGATTTCTGTGCATTAATTTTGTATCCTGCAACTTTACCAAATTCATTGATGAGCTCTAATAGTTTCCTGGTAGCATCTTTAGGATTTTTTATGTATAGTATCATGTCATCTGCGAACAGTGACAGTTTTATTTCTTCCTTTCCAATTTGCATTCCTTTTCCTTTTCGTCTCTGATTGCTAGAACGTTCAAAACTATATTGAATAAAAGTGGTGAGAGTGGACAACCTTGTCTTGTTCCTGATCTTAGAGGGAATACTTTCAGCTTTTCACCATTTTGTGTGATGTTAGCTGTGGGTTTGTCATATATGGCGTTTATTATGTTGAGGTATGTTCCCTCAATGCCCACTTTCTGGAGAGTTTTTATCATAAGTGGGTGTTGAATTTTGTCAAAAGCTTTTTTTTTTTTTTTACATCTCTATTGCAGTATAATTGCTTTACAATGGTGTCTTAGTTTCTGCTTTATAACAAAGTGAATCAGTTATACATATACATATGTTCCCATGCTCACGGGCCCAGCTGCTCCATGGCACGTGGGATCTTCCTGGACTGGGGCACAAACCCATGTCCCCTGCATCGGCAGGCAGACTCTCAACCACTGCGCCACCAGGGAAGCCCTGTCAAAAGCTTTTTCTGCATCTATTGAGGTGATCATATAGTTTTTATTCTTCAATTTGTTGATATGGTGTAGCACACTGATTTGCAGATACTGAAAAATCCTTTCATCTTTTGAAAATATCCCACTTGACCATGGTGTATGATCCTTTTAATGTACTGCTGGATTTGAGGTTTTTCGTTTGTTTTTTGTTTTATTTGGCTGCATTGGGTCTTAGTTGCAGCAGGTGGAATCTTCACTGCAGCATGCAGGATCTTTGTGGTGTGCGGGCTCTTCGTTGTGGTGTGCAGGCTTCTCTCTAGTTGTGGTGCATGGACTCCAGAGAGTGTTGGCTCAGTAGCTGTGGTGCACGGGCTCATGAGTTGCAGTGTATGGGCCCAGAACGTGCAGGCTCAGAAGTTGCAGGGCGTGGGCTCTAGAGTGCAAGGACTCTCGGTAGTGGTGGCACAGGGCTCACTAGTGGCATGTGGGCTCTAGAGCACACGGGCTCAGTAGTCACCATGAATGGGCTTACTTGCCCTGTGGCATGTGGGATCTTAGTTCCCTGACCAGAGATTGAACCTGCGTCACCTGCACTGGAAGGCGGATTCTTAACCACTGGATCACCAGGGAAGTCCCTGGATTTCGTTTGTTCAGGATTTTTGCATCTATATTCATCAGTGATATTGGCCTGTAATTTTCGTTCTGTGAGTGGTATCTTTGTCTACTTTTGGTATCAGGGTGACACTGGCCTCATAGAATCAGTTTGGGAGTATTCCTTCATCTACAATTTTTTGGAATAGTTTCAGAAGGATAGGTGTTAACTCTTCTCTGATAGAATTCACCTGTGAAGCCATTTGGTCCTGGACTTTTGTGTGCTGGAAGTTTTTTAATTGCTGTTTCAATTTCAGGGCTTGTATTTGGTTTATTCATATTTCCATTTCTTCCTGGTTCAGTTTTGGGAGATTGTACCTTTCTAAGAGTTTGTCCATTTTTTCCAGGTTGTGCATTTTATTGGATAGAATTGCTTGTAGTAGTTCCTCTGTATTTCTGTGGTGTCTGCTGTAACTTTTTTCATTTCTAATTTTATTGATTTGAGCCCTCTCTTTTTTTCTTGATGAGTCTGGCTAAATATTTATCAATTTTGTTTATTTTCTCAAAGAATAAGCTTTTGGTTTCATTGATCTTTGCTATTGTTTTCTTTGTTTCTATTTATTTCTGCTCTGATTTTTATGATTTCTTTCCTTCTACTAACTTTGGGTTTTGTTTGTTCTTCTTTCTCTAGTTGCTTTAGGTGTAAGGTTAGGTTGTTTACTTGACATTTTTCTTGTTCCTGAGGTAAGATTGTATTGCTATAAACTTCCCTCTCAGAACTGTGTCCCATAGGTTTTGGATCATGGTGCTTTCACTGTCTTTTGTCTCCAGGTATTTTTTGATTTCCTCTTTGATTTCTTCAGTGATCCATGTTGTTTACTATTATATTATTTAGCTTCCACATTTGTGTTTTTTACAGTTTTTTCCTTGTAGTTGATTCTAATCTCATAGCGTTGGGGTCAGAAAAGATGGTTGACATGATTTCAGTTTTCTTAAATTTACCGAGGCTCGCTTTGTGGCCCAGCATGTGACCAATCCTAGAGAATATTCCATGTGCACTTAAGAATGTGTATTCTGCTGCTTTTGGATGGAATGCTCTATAAATATCATCAATTACGTCCATCTGGTCTAATGTGTCATTTAAGGCCTCTGTTTCCCTATTAATTTTAGGTCTGAACGATCTGTCCACTGATTGGAGTGGGGTATTAAAAGTCCCACACTTTTTTTTTTTTTTTTTTGTGGTACGCTGGCCTCTCCCGTTGCGGAGCACAGGCTCCAGATGCACAGGCTCAGCAGCCATGGCTCACGGGCCCAGCCACTCTGTGGCATGTGGGATCTTCCCAGACCGGGGAACGAACTCGTGTCCCCTGCATCAGCAGGCGGACTCTCAACCACTGTACCACCAGGGAAGCCCTAAAAGTCCCACACTATTATTGTGTTACTGTTGATTTCTCTTTTTATGGCTGTTAGCATTTGCCTTATATACTGAGGTGCTTCTATGTTGGGTGCATATAAGATCGTTATATCTTCTTCCTGGATTGATCCCTTGATCATTATGTATTGTCCTTCTTTGTCTCTTGAAACAGTCTTTAAAGTCAACTTTGTCTTATATATATGAGTATTGCTACTCCAGCTTTCTTTTGATTTCCATTTGACTGTAATACTTTCCATCCCCTCACTTTCAGTCTGTATGTGTCCCTAGATCTGAAGTGCATCTCTTGTAGACAGCACATGTATAGGTCTTGTTTTTTTTTGTATCTATTCAGCCAATCTATATCTTTTGATTGGAGCATTTAATCCATTTATGTTTAAGGTAATTACTGATATGTATGTTCTTGTTGCCATCTTGTTAATTGTTTTGGATTTGTTTTTGTAGGTCTTTTTTCTTCGCTTACTCTTTTGTTCTCTTTTGACTACCTTTCATGTTGTGTTTGGATTCCTTTTTTCTTTTTTGTATATCATCTATTGTAGATTTTTGGTTTGCAATTACCAAGAGGTTTTGATACAGCAGTCTACATAAACAGGATAGTTTTAACTTGCTGCTCATTTAATTTCAAATTCATTTCCAATATCGTCTATTTGTACTCTCCTCACGATTGCTGGTTTTGGTATCATACTTGTGTGTGGATGACTTCCTACCTTTACTGTATGTTTGCCTTTACTGGTTAGCATTTCTATTCATAATTTTCTTGTTTCTATTTGTGGCCTTTTCTTTTCCACCTAGAGAGAAGTTCCTTTAGCATTCGTTGCAAAGCTGGTCTGGTAGTGCTGAATTCTCTTAGCTTTTGCTTGTCTGTAAAGCTTTTCATTTCTCCATTGAATCTGAGTGAGAGCCTTGCTGGGTAGAGTGTTCTTGGTTGAAGGTTCTTCCCGTTCATCACTTTAAATATATCATGCAACCCCCTTCTGGCCTGCATACTTTCTGCTGAGGAATCAGCTGACAACCTTTTGGGAATTCCCTTGTATGTTATTTGTTGGGTTTTTTTTTTGTTGCTTTTAATATTTTTTCTTTGTCTTTAATTTTTGTCAGTTTGATGACTATGTGTCTTAGCATGTTCCTCCTTGCGTTTATCCTGCCTGGGACTCTCTGGGCTTCCTTGGACTTCTATGACTGTTTCCCTTCCCATGTTAGGGAAGTTTTCAGCTATTATCTCTCCAAATATTTTCTCAGGTCCTTTCTCTCCCTCTCCTCCTTCTGGGACCCCTATAATGTGAATGTTGGTGCATTTAATGTTGTCCCAAAGGTCTCTTAGGCTCTCATCATTTCTTTACATTCTTTTTTCTTTATTCTATTCTGCAGCAGTGATTTCCACCATTCTGTCTTATGGCTCACTTGTCCATTCTTCTGTCTCAGTTATTCTGCTACTGATTCCTTCCAGTGTATTTTTCATTTCAGTTATTGTATTGTTCATCTCTGTTTCTTCTTGAGTTATTGTAGGTCTTTGTTAAACATTTCTTGTAACTTCTCTATCTGTGCCTCCATTCTTTTTCCAAGAACTTGGATAATCTTTTCTATTATTACTCTGAATTCTTACTCATGTAGATTGCCTGTCTCCACTTCACTTAGTTGTTCTTCTGGGTTTTTATTTTGTTCCTTCATCTGGGACATATTCCTCTGCTGTCTCATTTTGTCTAACTAACTTTCTGTGATGTGGTTTCCGTTCTGCAGGCTGCAGGGTGGTAGTTCTTGCTTCTGCTGTCTGCCCCCTGGTGGGTGATGCTAAGAGGCTTGTGCAGGCTTCCTGGTGGGAGGGACTGGCTCCAGACCACTGGTGGGTGGAGCTGGGTCTTGTCCCTCTGGTGGGCAGGGCCGTATCAAGGGGTGTGTTTCGTGGGTAGCCATGTGCTCAGGAAGACTTTAAGCAGCTGTCTGCTGATGGGTGGGGTGGGGCTGTGCCCATCCCTGTTGATTGTTTGGCCTGAGGTGTCCCAGCACTGGAGCCTACAGGTTGTTGTTGGGTGGGGCAAGGTCTTGGAGACAAAATGGCAGCCTCCAGGAGTGCTCACACCAAAGAATACTCCCCAGAACCACCGTGTCTTGTCACCTCACTAAGCCACAGCTGCCCCACCACCACCTCTGCAGGAGACACTCCAATACGAGCAGGTAGGTCTGGCCCAGGCTCTTATGAGGTCACTGCTTCTTTCCCTGGGTCCTGGTGCGCACAAGACCTTGTGTGTACCCTCCAATAGAGGAGTTTCTGTTTCTCCAAGTCTTGTGGAATTCCTGCAGTCAAACTCCACTAGCCTTCAAAGCCAGATTCTCTGGGGGCTCCTACTCCAGTTGCCAGACCCCCAGGCTGGGGAGCCTGACGTGGGGCTCAGAACTTTCACTGTTGTGGGAGAGCTTCTGTGGCATAATTATTTTCCATTTTGTGGGATTTGATTTTATTGCAATTGTGCCCCTCCTACTGTCTCACTGTGGCTTCTTTGGATGTAGGATATCCTTTATGGTAGGTTCCAGTGGGTTGTTTTTTTTTTGTCTATGGTTGTTCAGAAGCTGTTATTTTGATGCTTTCCTAAGAAGGGGTGAGCTCACATTCTTCTCTGCCATCTTGACTCCATCTCCTCTGGCCACCTCTTTTGATTTTAAAAGTAATGGTAACCGAGATTGGTTCGAGATGGCGGAGTAGAAGGACGTGTGCTCATTCCCTCTTGCAAGAGCACAGAAATCACAACTAACTGCTGAACAATCATCAACAGGAAGACACTGGAACTCACCAAAAAAGATACCCCATATCCAAAGACAAAGGAGAAGGTGCAATGAGACGGTAGGAGAGGTGCAATCACAAACAACTTGTGGGTGGGCAACTCACAAACTGGAGAACAATTATACCACAGAAGTCCACCCACTGGAGTGAAGGTTCTGAGCCGCACGTCAGTCTTCCCAACCTGGGGGTCTGGCAACAGGAGGAGGAATTCCCAGAGGATCGACTTTGAAGTCTAGCGGGATTTGATTCCAGGACTTCAACAGGAATGGGGGAAACAGACTCCACTCCAGGAGGGCATAAAGTAGTGTGTGCACCAGGACCCCGGGGGAAGGAGCAGTGACCCCCTAGGAGACTGAATCAGACCTACCTGCTAGTGTTCGAGGGTCTCCTGCAGAGGCGGTGGACAGCTGTGGCTCACCGTGAGGACACGGACACTGGCAGCAGAAGTTCTGGGAAGTACTGCTTGGCATTAGCCCTCCTGGAGTTCGCCATTAGCCCCATTAAAGAGCCTGTAGGCTCCAGTGCTGGGTCACCTCAGGCCAAGCAACAGGGAGGGAACTCAGCCCCACCCATCAGCAGACAAGCGTTTTAAAGTTTTACTGATCTCTGCCCAACAGATCAACACCCAGCTCTACCCACCACCAGTCCCTCCCATCAGGAAGCTTCCACAAGCCTCTCAGACAGCCTCATCAACCAGAGGGCAGAGAGCAGAAGCAAAAAGAACTACAACCCCACAGCCTGTGGAATGAAAACCACATTCACAGAAAATTAGACAAAATGAAAAGGCAGAGGACTATGTACCAGATGAGGGAACAAGATAAAACATCACCAGAAAAAGAACTAAATAAGGTGGAGATAGGCCACCTTCCAGAAAAAGAATTCAGAATAATGAGAGTGAAGATTATCCAGGACCTTGGAAAAAGAATGGAGGCAAAGATCAAGAAGATGCAATAAATGTTTAACAAAGACCTAGAAGAATTAAAGAGCAAACACCTAGAAGAACTAGAGAACAAACAGAGATGAACAATACAATAACTGAAATGAAAATACACTAGAAGGAATCAACAGCAGAATAACTGACGCAGAAGAACGGGTAAGTGACCTGGAAGACAGAATGGTGGAATTGACGGTGGTGGAACAGAAAAAAGAATGAAAAGAGATAAAGACAGCCTAAGAGACCTCTGGGACAACATTAAACTCACCAACATTCACATTATAGGGGTCCCAGAAGGAGAAGAAAGAGAGAAAGGACCAGAGAAAATATTTGAAGAGATTATAGTCAAGAAGTTCCTTAACATGGGAAAGGAAATATCCACTCAAGTCCAGGAACTGCAGAGAGTCCCAGGCAGGATAAGCCCAAGGAGAAACACGCCAAGACACACAGTAATCAAATTGACAATAATTAGAGACAAAGAAAAATTATTAAAAGCAACAAGGGAAAAATAACATACAAGGGTACTCCCATAAGGTTAACAGATGATTTCTCAGCAGAAACTCTACAAGCCAGAAGGGAGTGGCACGATGATATATTTAAAGTGATGAAAGGGAAGAACGTACAACCAAGATTACTCTACCAGGCAAGGATCTCATTCAGATTTGAGGGAGAAATCAAAAGCTTTACAGACAAGCAAAAGCTAAGAGAATTCAGCACCACCAAAACAGCTCTACAACAAATGCTAAAGGAACTTCTTTAAGTGGGAAACATAAGACAAGAAAAGGACCTACAAAAACAAATCCAAAACAATTAAGAAAATGGTATTAGGAACAAACATATCGATAATTACCTTAAAGGTGAATGGATTAAATGCTACAACCAGAAAACACAGGCTCATTGAATGGATACAAAAACAAGACCCATATATATGCTGTCTACAAGAGACCCACTTCAGACCTAGGGACACATACAGACTGAAAGTGAGGGGATGGAAAAAGATATTCCATGTAAATGGAAATCAAAAGAAAGCTGGAGTAGCAATACTCATATCAGATAAAATAGACTATAAAATAAAGAATGGTACAAGAGACAAGGAAGAACACTACGTAATGGTCAAGGGATCAATCCAGGAAGAAGATATACAATTATAAATATATGTGCACCCAACACAGGAGCACCTCAATACATAAGGCAAATGCTAACAGCTATAAATGAGGGAATTGACAGTAACAGTAATAGTGGGGGACTTTAACACCTCACTTACACCAATGGACAGATCATCCAGATAGGAAATTAATAAGGAAACACAAGCTTTAAACGCCACAATAGACCAGACAGATTTAATTGATACTTATAGGACATTCCATCCAAAAACAGCAGATTACACTTTCGTTTTTTTATTTTTTATAAACTTATTTTTTTATTTTTGGCTGTGTTGGGTCTTCATTGCTGCACGCAGTCTTTGTCTAGTTGCAGAGAGCGGGGGCTTCTCCTCATTGAGGTGCACAGGATTCTCACTGCAGTGGCTTCTCTTTGTTGCAGAGCATGGCCTCTAGGCACACGGGCTTTAGTACGTGTGAAACATGGGTTTCAGCAGTTGAGGCTCGCGGGCTCAGTAGTTGCAGTGCACAGGCTTAGTTGCTGTGTGGCATGTGGGATCTTCCTGGACCAGGGATCGAACCGTGTCCCCTGCATTGGCAGGCAGATTCTTAACCACTGTGCCACCAGGGAAGTCCCCACACTTTCTTCTCAAGTGCACATGGAACATTCTACAGCACCAACCACATCTTGGGTCACAAATCAAGCCTTAGTAAATTTAAGAAAACTGAAATCATATCAAGCATCTTTTCCAACCACAACGCTATGAGATTAGAAATAAATTACAGGGGAAAAACATAAAAAAACCCAACACATGGAGACTAAACAATACATTACTGAATAACCCAGAGATCAGTGAAGAAATCAAAGAGGAAATAAAAAAATACCTAGAGACAAATGACAATGAAAACACAACCATCCAAAACATACGGGATGCAGCAAAAGCAAAGTTCTAAGAAGGAATTTTATAGCAATACAATCCTATCTCAAGAAATAAGAAAAATCTCAAGTAAACAATCTAACCTTACACCTAAAGGAACTAGAGAAAGAAGAACAAACAAAACCCAGTTAGTGGAAGGAAAGAAATCATAAAGATCAGGAGAAGAAATAAATGAAATAGAAACAAAGAAAACAACAGCAAAGATCAATAAAACTAAAAGCTGGTTCCCTGAAAAGATAAACAAAATTGATAAACCTTTAGCCAGACTCACCAAGGAAAAGAGGGAAAGGACTCATATCAATAAAATTAGAAATGAAAAAGGAGTAGTAACAACAGACACTGCAGAAATACAAAGCATCCTAAAAGACTACTACAAGCAACTCTATGCCAATAAAATGGACAACCTGGAAGAAATGGACAAATTCTTATAAAGGTATAATCTTACAAGACTGAACCAGGAAGAAATAGCAAATATGAACAGACCAATCACAAGTAATGAAATTGAAACTGTGATTAAAAAATCTTCCAACAAAAAAAGTCCAGGACCAGATGGCTTCACAGGTGAATTCTATCAAACATTTAGACAAGAGCTAACACCCATCTTTCTCAAACTCTTCCAAAAAATTTCAGAGGAAGGAACATTCCCAAACTTGTTCTATGAAGCTACCATCACCCTGATACCAAACCAGACAAACATATCACAAAAAAAGAAAATTACTGACCAATATCACTGCAGAATATAGATACACAAATCCTCAACAAAGTACTAGCAAACAGAATCCAACAACACATTAAAAGGATCACACACCATAATCAGGTGGGATTTATCCCAGGGATGCAAGGATTCTTCAAATCAATCAATGTGATACACCATATTAACAAATTAAAGAATAAAAAGCATATGATCATCTCAATAGATGCAGAAAAACTTTTGACAAAATGCAACACCCTTTTATGGTAAAAACTCTCCAGAAGTGGACAAAGAGGGAACCTACCTCAACATAATAAAGGCCATATACGACAAATCCACAGCAAATATCATTCTCAATGGTAAAAAACAAAGCATTTCCTCTAAGATCAGGAAGAAGACAAGGATATCCACTTTCACCACTCTTATTCAACACAGTTTTGGAAGTCCTAGCCGCAGCAATCAGAGAAGAAAAAGAAATAAAGGGAATACAAATTGGAAAAGAAGAAGTAAAACTGGCACTGTTTGCAGATGACATGATACTATACATAGATAATCCTAAAGATGCCACCAGAAAACTACTAGAGCTAATCAATGAATTTGGTAAAGTTGCAGGATACAAAATTAATGCACAGAAATCTCTGGCATTCCTATACACTAAAAATGAAAGATTAGAAAGAGAAATCAAGGAAACAACCCCATTCACCACTGCAACAAAAAGAATAAAATACCTAGGAATAAACCTACCTAAGGAGGTCAAAGACCTGTACTCAGAAAACTGTAAGACACTGATGAAAGAAATCAAAGATGACACAAACAGGGCTTCCCTGGTGGCGCAGTGGTTGAGGTGGCACATTGGCTGCCTGCCGATGCAGGGGACACGGGTTCGTGCCCCAGTACGGGAGGATCCCACGTGCCGCAGAGCGGCTGGGCCCGTGAGCCATGGACGCTGAGCCTGCGCGTCTGGAGCCTGTGCTCCGCAACGGGAGAGGCCACAACAGTCAGTGGCCCGTGTACCACACACACACAAAAAAGATGACACAAACAGATGCAGAGATATACCATGTTCTTGGGTTGGAAGAATCGATGTTGTGAAAGTGACTATACTACCTAAAGCAATCTACAGATTCAATGCAATCCCTATCAAATTACCACTGGCATTTTTTACAGAACTAGAACAAAAAATCTTAAAATTTGTATGGAGACACAAAAGACCCGGAATAGCCAAAGCAATCTTGAGGGAAGAAAACGGAGCTGGAAGAATGAGACTCCTTGACTTCAGAATCTACTACAAAACTACAGTAATCAAGACAGTATGGTACTGGCACAAAAACAGAAATATAGATCAATGGAACAGGATAGAAAACCCGGAAATAAACCCATGCACCTATGTGGTCAACTAATCTATGACAAAGGAGGCAAGGGTATATATACAGTGGAGAAAAAACAGTCTCTTCAATAAGTGGTGCTGGGAAAACTGGGCAGCTACATGTAAAGAATGAAATTAAAACACTCTCTAACACCATACACAAAAATAAACTCAAAATGGATTAAAGACCTAAATATAAGAGCAGACACAATAAAGCTCTCAGAGGAAAACACAGGAAGAACACTCTTTGACATACATCACAGCAAGATCTTTTTTGACCCACGTCCTAGAGTAATGGAAATAAAAACAAAAATAAACAAATGGGACCTAATGAAACTTAAAAGCTTTTGTATAGCAAAGGAAACTACAAACAAGACAAAAAGACAAACCTCAGAATGCGAGAAAACATTTGCAAACAAATCAGCGGACAAAGGATTAATCTCCAAAATATATAAACAGCTCATGCAGCTCAATATTAAAAAAACAAACAGCCCAATCAAAAATGGGCAGAAGACCTAAACAGACATTTCTCCAAAGAAGATATATAGATTGCCAACAAACACACGAAAAGCTGCTCAGCATCTCTAATTATTAGAGAAATGCAAATCAAAACTACAATGAGGTATCACCTCACACCAGTTAAAATGCGCATCATCAGAAAATCTACAAACAACAAGTGCTGGAGAGGGTGTGGAGAAAAGGGAACCCTCTTGCACAGTTGGTGGGAATGTAAATTGATACAGCCACTGTGGAGAACAGTATGGAGGTTCCTTAAAAAACTACAAATAGAAGTACCATATGACCCAGCAATCCCACTACTGGGCATATACACAGAGAAAACCATAATTCAAAAAGACACATGCACCCCAATGTTCATTGCCGCACTATTTACAATAGCCAGGATCATGGAAGCAACCTAAATGCCCATCGTCAGATGAATAGATAAAGAAGATGTGGTACATAAATACAATGGAATGTTACTCAGCCATAAAAAGGAATGAAATTCGGCCATTTGTAGAGACGTGGATGGACCAAGAGACTGTCATACAGAGGGAAGTAAGTCAGAAAGAGAAAAACAAATATAGTATATTAACACATATATGTGGAACCTTGAAAAATGGTACAGATGAACTGGTTTGCAAGGCAGAAATAGAGACACAGATGTAGAGAACAAACGTATGGACACCAAGGGGAGAAAGCAGGGGTGGGGTGGTGTGATGAATTGGGAGATTGGGATTGACATATATACACTAATATGTATAAAATAGATAACTAATAAAAAAGAAACAAAAACAAAACAAAACAAACAAAAAAAGCAACAGTAAACTCTCGGACAAGAGAGTCCAGGGAGGAGAGGCCACAGAAAAAAAAAAAAGGAACTCTAGAGAAGTTCCAAGTTAAAAGCTGGATGAACTCAGAGAGCTGGGCCTTCCTTGCCTCTCTCTTATGGAAAGTCTTGTGGAAGCTTCACAGGAGTGATGTTCTCAGCATCGTCACTCACGCTTCACAGCTACAATTCACCTTTGGGCACAGGCATCAAGGTAAGTACAGTAGCCACACATTATGGCCCCCTTCCTCTTTACTGAATATCAGTATTTGCTGAAAAGAAACATTCATCCCAGCTCGCGCCCACAGGCAGCTTAGCGCATCGGCCCATTCACAGCGCTTCTCTGCACGAGGCCTGGAGGAGCTGGCCCCACCTAACACACTTCATGTTCCAAAGCCAGTATTACAGCACATTCTACCCCTACTGGGTGACCTGAAGAAACACCCGAGATTGGTGTATATGTGGGGTATATGATGGGAAGTAAACTCAGGTCCCAACAAGCAGGCCTGTGGCTCCTTGAAGAGGGGAAGAAGAGGTAACAGAGTGCTAAGGTTTGGGCCACCTGGTCTTTCATCTCTCTACCAACCTCGTGCTAAGGATACCTCCCGCCCCCAAATAACAGCAGTACACATTTTGGCATTTACTATGGGCTATGCACGCTACCTACATTCAGTCCGCTGAATTACCAGAGAGCCCCAGGACCTGGTCATTGGTCTTCTTACACATCTACATCCTCCCTCGCTGACCTCATCTAGTTCCATGGCTGGAAATACCTCCATGCTGACAATTCTCAAACCTGTATCTCTAGCTTCATAGTGCAAACGGCCTTCTTGACACCTTGCCTTGGATGTGCAATAAACATCCCAATCTTAACATGTCCTAAATCAAACTGTTAATTTCTGCCCTATTCCGGGAAATGTTCTATATTCCAAATCGAATGACTTCCCCCCATTTTTATTATTATAACCCTAGTCCAAGGAATATCTCTGTGCTTGCCTGCTGCCTTCTGTTTTCTCCCACATGTTCTAAAATGTAAATTATATTATCTCCCTGCTTAATTCCCTCCAATGGAGTCCCACTGGATGCAGAGTAAAATCCAATCCAGGCAATCTATCAAGATTGCCTCTGTAGCAGGGCTTTGAACTTGCTCTTCTCTCCGCCTGGAACTGTTCTTCCTTATTGTTACATGACAAACCCCTTTTCAACATTCAGCATCTTCACTCCACTGACACCTTCTCAAAGAGACCTTCAAGGTCTCCCATATCTTATTTTTGTGCTACCGTCTGCGTTCTCCTGACTAACAGTGCCTGGTAAGTAGCAGGAGCTCAAAGGACTGCTGCAGAATAAATACTCTTCATGAAAGTCCTGTGGGGAATACTCTTAATGAAAGTCCTGTGGGGAAAGAGTTACTATCCCCATTTTGCAAACGAGGAAGGTGAGGCTTAGGGAGGTTATGTAATTTGCCCAAGATGAGAGAGATGATCTATGCCCAGAACTTGAGCTAATATGTTAACTTTCTGTTCTTTTGGGGGAGGGAAGAATAGTACTTAGAGGGCTCTTTTGGATAATCTTCACATCTGTAAGTGAGAAACAGGTCTATTTATCTGGATCCCCAAGGCAGCAGCTTTCCAATAGCTTGCTTCTTGGATTACAGGGAGAAGGGTGGCAGTACAAGAGGGCTTAGGGATTCTTCTTTTGATTAGACCCAAGGGTCTGAAACAGAAATAAGGTTAACATCATCCTGTAGCACCTGTGGTCACCAGTTTAGAATCCAATGTGAGGACTGTGCTCTAGTTGAAAAAGGGCTGACTTTTTTTTCTGCTATTTAAAGACACCACTGAGTATTTTGGGGTGTGAAAGTTTCATATTAAAATAATTATTTCAGTAAATATTACTAAGGAACGATTTTTGAAAAACTGTGAGAAAAAATATCTATGAATGCACAATCGGAATGCACATGTGAACACACTGTGTTTAAAAAAAAAAAGCTGGTAAAACAGAAAAGGTTGAGAATGAGGATAAAAAGAAGAGAAACAGGTAGTTAAGCAGTATTGTAACTACAAGGGTAGGCTGTCCCTCCAGAGTAGATGGAAACAACGGAGGCGGGGTGCTGAAGTTGTTCCTTCAAGTCTTCCAGGTATGATAAGAGATTAGCAAAGACTGTGACCATTAACTAATTCCACCCCTTTCTCCGCTGTAATTAATTTGGCATCTGATCTTTGCTACTCTTGTTTTGTCAAATGAACATAATTACTGCCATCTAGAAAGAATGACAGATCATCACCAAGTCGGCTGATACTAAGGTTAATAAGCCTACATTTTAGGGTAAACTTTTACCTATGGGGAATCTACAAACCTTGAGAGGCTATCACTGGCTTTCTCTCACCTTGCTTTACACAGGGATGGCTTTGTAATTTCCTTTGCTTCAGATCAAAGTGCATTTCTCTAGATTTATTTGGGATATCCAATTTTGACATAAAAATACAATATGAAAAAAATTCTGTGAAACAGAGCATGTGCAAAGCTTCTCCAGGTGGGGTGTTTCTACCCCAACATGGCCAGGGAAAGCTTTCTAAGGTCAAAGGTAAGTGATATATCAAGAAGAAACCCCACAGTGGAAACTAGTGGGCAAGTGCACCAGATTCCCCTAAAGTAGCATCTTTCTCTGTAGGAGAGTGAATGCCGCCTCTGTTTCTTTATTGCCAAACAACTCTATAGAGTCTTGCCTGAGGAGTCTGAAACTGAACAGTAACCCTGAGTCCATTAGCTCCACCTCCCCTAGAAGAAAACCCTGCTCCTCCTCTTGCCCAACCTGGGCCAATTATTAGGCTACAGTCTAGACAAACACCCAAGCTAGAAACCTGGAGTCATACTCTCAGGGGCTGGACACTGGACAATGAAAGAAATACTTCTCTTTGCCTTTATATGGGCAAGGCCTCATGCTAGGTCATAACTCACTTCAAGAACACAAAACCCTGAGTCTCTGGAGGCTTCATAATACAATACAAAGATACATATAATTTCAGCTATTTTCAGGGGTAACATTGTATTTTGGGGCGTTTTATCTGTTAAAATAAACATTGCTCCATATTTGCTTAGAAAAGAATAAAAAGCTATGGGGTATTCTAAATTAGAAAACATCTTAACAAAAGATTAAAATGAGAGACTCTGAAAGAAAAAAACTAGCCTGGGATTATAAAATTAAAAGCACAGGAGGTCTTCCCTGGTGGTGCAGTGGTTGGGAGTCCGCCTGCCAATGCAGGGGACACGGGTTCGTGCCCCGGTCCGGGAAGATCCCACGTGCCGTGGAGTGGCTGGGCCTGTGAGCCATGGCCGCTGAGCCTGCGTGTCCGGAGCCTGTGCTCCGCAACGGGAGAGGCCACAACAGTGAGAGGCCCGCGTACCACACACACACAAAAAAAAGCACAGGAAATGATGCTTCTAGGACTCAAATTAATCCCAGTAACTGGAGGCTTGGGTTTTAATGCATACAATGGGGGAAAGTATGGAAAGGACCAAGTAGAATTTCTGAAAGGTATAGCCACCGACATTAAGACTTGATAAATGAGTTAAACAGTAGGTTAGACACAGCTGAAGAGATGTGATGTAAACTGAAAGAAGAATCTGCCAAGAAAGGAGACAGCAGTGGAGAAGGGCATAATAACAGGAACAGATTAATTCACATCTCTCATCATTTTTATGGTATATATGAATTAGTGTTTTCATCATTATTCCCATCAAATTTAGTTCTTTAATTCCACAGATACCTCACTGGATTAAATGAGATCATGCACATAAGATGTTAATACAATGCTTGGCATCAAGTAAGTTCTCTATAACTGCTAGCTGTTCTTTCTATTGTTCTAAGGGGATTTGAGCAGGCCACTTGGCTTCTCTATACCTCAGCTTCCTCAGCTGTAAGATGGGGATAAGAGTTGCCCTGACTATCTACCAGGGTTGTTACAGACAGCTAATAGGAGGATGAATGTGAAACTGGTTTTTTTGTTTGTTTGTTTTGTTTTTTTCGTACGCAGGCCTCTCAGTGCTGTGGCCTCTCCCGTTGTGGAGCACAGGCTCCGACGCACAGGCTCAGCGGCCATGGCTCATGGGCCCAGCCGCTCTGCGGCATGTGGGATCCTCCTGGACTGGGGCACAAACCCGTGTCCCCTGCATCGGCAGGCAGACTCTCAACCACTGCACCACCAGGGAAGCCCTGAAACTGTTTTTTAAATTGTGGAGAGTAACAGCAGTTGAGGGGTGGGCTCGGGGAGATGTTGGGGACTGAGATAATGATGTATAATTTCCCTCTCTCTCCATCAGAGCAGAGTTAATTGGGCCAAACTTATGGGTCTGTGTGCTCCACGGCTCTGTGATCACAGCACCTTCCTGAGTACTTGATTTTATGTTCAGCACTGTGCTTATTAAGCCCATTACCACCACCTAGCCACATTCTTCATACTGAAATCCATACTTGACATTTCTAAGAGTGATTTATGATTTTAAAATTTTTAGTATAAGCTCAAGAACTTTCTAATCTTTATCCCATACCTCTTCGGACGGTAACTGGAGACTGCACAGCCTTTCTCACTGCCACTTTGGCTCCACCAGCTTTCTTCTGTATGGTAAAAGTAGCAGTTCCTATAAAGACAGGCGAACTTCTTTAGCCTTCCATATGCACCTTTCATGTTGTAAGTTCTTTGAGGACAGAAATTTTCTGCTTAGTAGGGGCCCAATAAATGGTGGTTGATTTGAACCAAGAAAGCAAAACAAAAGTGCAGATGAAGGAAGGGAAAGTCTACTTTGAGACTTGGTATCCTTATAGCACAACCACAGACCTTTCTCATATGGCAAATGTGCCCTGGCAACTGGAAAAGCCAGGCATATAAGCCTATTTCCAGTAAACACCTAGACAAAATGTGAAGAGAATGATCAACTAAGGTTTCTTAAATTTCAGGATTAGTAGCAACTATTCACTGTTTACGTTATGCAAAATGTTTTATTTATGATCCTCAACAGCTCTATGTGGTAGGATTTAAAAAACATATCTGAGAGCACAAAGTAAGTGGCAGAGCTGGGCTATGAACCTAGGCCTGGATGATTTCAAAGGCTAGACCTATTATTTATGCTTATAATGCCTCTCAGATACTTACCATATAGTCCTTATATATTGTTTTTGACAGAATTAAACACAAAACAAGCAAAAAAGAAAGAAAGAGAACTCTTAAATTTAAGTTTGTGCACGGGGCTGAAGAAGTTAGCCAAAAACTGTATACTGCTTTATAGAAGACAGATAGTTGGGGCTTCCCTGGTGGCACAGTGGTTAAGAATCCGCCTGCCAATGAAGGGGACATGGGTTCGAGCCCTGGTCCGGGAAGATCCCACATGCCACGGAGCAACTAAGCCCATGCGCCACAACTACCAAGCCCGTGCTCTAGAGCCCGAGAGCCACACCTACTGAAGTCTGCGCACCTAGAGCCCGTGCTCCACAACAAGAGAAGCCACCTCAATGAGGAGCCGGTGTACCACAACAAAGAGTAGCCCCTGCTCGCCGCCAACTAGAGAAAGCCCGTGCACAGCAATGAAGACCCAACCAGCCAACAATAAATTAATTTAATTCGATAAATAAGTAAAAGACAGCAACATATAGTCAAACTCAAAGAATTTTCAGGAAAACTTCTTTTACAGAAGAACTGCAGGGAATTTTTAAATCTTAATGGATCCTCACTTCCCACCTGTGCAACAACTAAACTTGCCCCAGCGGGCTCATGTTGTCTGTATCACTGACTGGAAGAGCCCGGTTTCTCCCACTGCCGCTGAATGCTATCAGGGGAATGGCTGGGTTCTGGATGTGGCAGAGGCAGTCATGGAGGTCAGTGTGTTCACAATCTCTCAAGTTGCCTCTCCTACCTTTGCCTTGGAGGCCCAGGAAGCTGAGTGACAGGTCAGCTCAGATAATAGTTAGGCATATGGTGTTCTATGACACAGTATAAATACTACAATACCTGCCCATTAATACTCTTGAACAATAATTAGTTTATAAATAGCTATTTTTAAGCATAAAAGCTAAATAGCCTTTTTTCCCATTTATCCAGTTATTCAATTATTTCATTTGTTCAATGTGAAGGGGTAACACAAGATGTAGAGAGTGTTGCTACCCTCAAAACATTTAGTCTATCCTGGGACATAACCAAGTTTATAAGTAACTACAACATAAGACCTGTTGCAGTAGTGCCTCAAGAAGGGCAGAAACACATGACTGAGGGTTCAGAGGACAAAAAAAATAACTATATTAGTTACCAATGCTACTATTTGTCTCTAATATTCACAACTACCATGCAAGTTAAGTATCAGCCAGTTTAAAAATGAAAATATGGATGTTAAAATTCACTACACTGGGTTGGAAGAGCTAAAGAATTAAAATTAGGGATGTCTTCCAAGACACGGAGGGGAGGCATTTAAGGTATAAGGGAAATTTTCAAGGCAGGAATGGGAGCACACAGCACGTGTCTGGAAAACAAGCCTGCAAATGCTATGGATCATCCGGATTATATGCGGAAAGGAGGCTAAGGAGGCAGAAGGGGAGGACACCTTAAAGGCCAGGGAGAGGGTTTGGACTTATCTGTGTGGGGTACGGGTCACTGAGGACTTCTGAGTCCCTGGGCAGCAGGAGCATCTCATCAAGCATAGCTCAGCAAGGACAGGTAAGGGGACCAAAGAGGGCCAAGGCCTCAGCCCAGCCAAGTGCAAGGTAACAATACAGGCCTGACATTGGACAGGCCCAAGAAAAAGACGTATTTCCACATAATCCAAGATTTTTCCATCTGACATTAAGAAACCATGATTCAAGTTTAAAATCTTTTCCAATTTTGGATATTTCTTTTATTTAATTTTGGTAAATGTATTAGGTATAAAATAAAACTTAAAAAAAATTTTAAATGGTTACTATTTTGAAATTCTAGTTTAGAAAAGAACAGTGTTTTCTTATTGTAATTCATCAATCAAAAGCAAGAGTTAACCAAGCTATAAAGTTCCATCAAAAAGACTGCAATATATGGATACTTCAATTTTCTCAGTTAACGTGCATACTAAAGTTCAGGTTCTAGGTGTGGAGGCTCTAGACCCAGACTGGGTTTAAATCTAGACTCTACCACTTCCTAGATATCTGATTTTAGGCAGTTACTGCAACTTTCTCTGCCTTGGCTTTCTCTTGTTTAAAATGGGAACATAATAGTACCTTTCTCACAGAGTTGTAATTCAGGTGCTTAAGTGGAACCTGGCACATTAGTTATTATTATGCATTCTTAGCTGTACATATGTATACTACATGTTAACTATGATTATACATTTTTAAACAAATAAGTATGTTTTACTTTAGTAATCAAAACCCACATATGGCAAAATGAACTAAAGGAAGGCTAGTAATAAATAACAAATACTATATCTTCAAATGTGGCAAAGAATATTCGAAAAGGGTAAAAACGATACTATTTCAACCTGTGCCTGTTCTATTCCTACTCTACTATATATCCATCCTGAAATCTCTCAGAACTTGATTTGTAAAAATGCCTACATCTTTAGCCACACAAAAGAAACAGATTCCCAAATAAGTCATATCACACAGAACTGACTGTTCAAATTCTATTACAAAAAGGCCATTAGTTTAAAAAGATTCCTAGGGTCTTCTCATTTCAAAGCAATAGAACAAAATCCCAGTACCGCTAACTCTTTATCAATCCCTTGCGTTCTGTTGAAATGGGAACTGCTTCTCACTAAGATTTACAACTTTTACTAATGAAAACACAACTCTGGAGACAAGAAAGAATAGGTCCAAATTACACAAGATAAAAAAGAAGTTTTCAGTCTTACCACATGGCCAAGGTGAGCCTTGAGTTTGCCCCAAAAGTCTCCCCTTTTGGGTATAACTTGGTTTGATGGATATATATCTGACTTTTCCAGGTCTATGTATTGGAAAATTGTGATCATGTCGATTCTCTCTAAAGTAGAAATTACACAGTTATTATATTCCTAGAATCTTCTATCAGTGATAATCTACAATATTTCAAAAGATGTAAATTCCAGCTCAGATTAATACATTCATTTTGTACCTCAGTGATGCATTCAGTGTATAATTCTCCTCATATCTCAAGCTTCACTCATTTTTTTTCCAAAGAAATTGTTTTTATCTCTCTATCCATTTCAAATGCTCTATACATTTGGCAGTTATTCATGTATTAAATACCATGCATTATTCTACGAAATATTCGAGGGGAGTCTCTGCTCTTTTGATTACACCCCAAATTACACACACACAAGTAATCTGGTTACGTCTAGCTTTGTGTCGGGTAGCATTTCCTCTAGGCTCTTAAGTTACATGATTATGTTTACAATCCTAATCAATTATTTTGCCAAAGGTGGTAATTTTTAACAACACTATACTGTCAATTCGTTTCCTCCTTATGGGTCATTAACAAATATAATTTTGTGTTTGTTTGCCATATACAAGAAACTTTACACTTGGGTACTTTTCTTTAGTATCTATGTTTAATTAATTCTTGCCTAATGAACTAATATCCAAACCTAATGCAGGTCATTAATTTAAGAAGAAACATATAACAATATCTACAACTGAATCAGCAATAACTGGGTGGGAAGATGAGGAAGAAGTGGTAAAGCTGGTGATGACTATCTGTTTCTACAAGAATGGAGCCAAGCAGAGAAAGAGGGGAGCAGTTAGGAGGCAAATTACAGAAGGAATTATTAACAAAAACTACAGAAAAGAAGAAAACAGGATTGAATGGATATAAAAATTGTATTAGGCATACAGAAGTGCTTTGTTATATCTTAATTAGACATTTAATGCCATTTTTGTCTTTTTCCTTGGTGATTAAAACTAATGAAGACCTCATAATTATGGCACCATTTTCCCCTTCACTTTATTATCATAATTCAGAACAAGTCCACTGAACTTGAGTCACAACAGCGCTTCACACTTATCATGCCTGACATTATCTTGCCAAATGACGTGCCAAACCTTGTCTTACCCTCTTGGAGAAAGGGAGCGTTGCCTTCTGGGAATTTGAGCAGGTCTGGGTTTTTTAGGCAATGGTTTCTGTGCAGTTGCTGGAAGCTGTACTGATTCAGATAACAGTTCATTCATCAGACTGTATGCCTGTGAGATTCGACGACTATAGTGGTCAGAGAGTAGCAATCTTTAGAGAAAGAATTAAACAACATTTAGTAAAAGAGTCACTTTCAGTTCATATTTCTAGAGGGAACATAGTGTTCAAAGACCACCTAGCATTTATTTTTTTCAATGCATTTCAATACAAATTCAAATTTCAGATTTCCGAGGTATTATTAAAGGCACCTGTAGTTATGGCCTTTGGGGTATTTTCAAAATGCACATACATATCTGGATTGGGGGAGGGAGGGGAATAGCAGAAATAAAGTATAAAAATTGAATGGAATAAATAATATTTGAAAGCAAATTCCGAAAAAGGCTATTGGAGTCTAATTATTTTCCTTGCAGTTAGCTACCATAATTTTCTGTTTATCAACAAAAATGGGACTACTATGCAAACCGGAATCCCTAAGGCATTATCTATGGCCTTGAGTGAGCAAGCAAGAGAGAGAAGGACCAGGGTGCAACCACCAAAATCACCTGTCTTTTTCGTGCTTCATCTTTTGTCTCAGCCTGATTTCCCTTGAAGTCATGTAAAACTGCACAAGAAATAACCAGTTAGTTCATTACTGTTCAGTTCAAATAATTAAACCATTATGACCCTTGGAAAACATGAAAATTCCACTAATATATTTTAATAGGAAGTTAAAACATAATTTTGTTATTTCGTAAACAGTACAAAACACTGTCATAATTGATGAAGCTTCCTACCCCAGCACAAAATATGAAAATGTTAAAGCATCATGTAATTAAAATAAAATCCAATTTAATAAATGGAATGCAAAGTCTATTTTAGTAGTTAAACTAATGTATTTTCTCAAAAGGAGAGATCCTTATCAGCTGCATTTAAAATGGAAAATAGGAACATTTTAAGGATGGAGACACCCATACTTTGTCTTATGATTAATCTCACCAAGAGCTTGGATGATAAAAGCAGAAATGAGTCAGACATTTAAAACCATCACTTTAATGTTTTAAAATGTTTACCAGAAACCTACTATAGTGGGTTCATTGTGACTTGTAAACTCCTCAAAATGTACGCACCATGGGGTAAACTGGCCAACATCAGCTATATATGTCTTATTCCAGAACATTAAGAGTTACTGTTGAATTACTAATGAGGGTAAGTCCTTTCACATACAATTGTGTATACAAAAACGTACGCGCAGAAGTGGATTCACTTTCTCAAGGTCCTATACAGTAGTCAACAATAAATTTAAGGTCTTATTGATTTCTGATAAAAATGAAAACGAAAATTTTAATTACATTAACCTCTCACTAGTTCCATACCTTTACCCAAACAGAAGCTAAAAATAAACAATTATCTGCGGTACTGAAGGAGATGTCACAAAGTCTATGAACAAAACAGTCCCAATGCCCTCAGTTCATTTATTCTAAATTTGGATACAATTCCAACCATCTGGGGAATCTGCTTGGCTGAAAGGGAGGGTGATATGCAAACTCATCCTCCGTGGGGTAGAAGAGCACATATATACACACACACTGTAAGATTCTGGTCTTCGAGTAGCCCTGAAGGTCATTACCATGTCCCCAGAGCTATCAACAAAATGTCATCTAACATCAGCATGCTCTCTCCAGACACAGGTAAGTAAATTACACTCTTTAAATAATAGTTCACCTACTTTTGCACCATTTGGTGCTGAAATGTGACAACCTTATCTGGAAAATTCACTTACAGAATATGTTCTCCTCATGATGCTGAAAAAAGATGAAGCGCTATTATATTTTATTTCAGATGACAAAGTAAAAGATAAACTATAATCCAAGTGTAATCTAAATGTGAGTTTCACAGTTATGTAATCATCAAAGGAACACTGCTTTGTTTCACCTTCTGAAGAAAAATACTTCTGACCTGGCCATGGTGATGTCCATAGTCAGGGCTCAGGAAACGAATGTTGACAGTTTAAAGGACAGTTGAAACACACACACAGAAGTGCCACTTTTCTGTTGGTTCATAACTGGACCATACTTTAGTAGATTTTTTTGTAGATAACTTATGGAGAGAAAATTGATTTTTAAAATAGCTTTACTACACACACAGTTGTTCAACTGCCACTGACTTTCATTGAAAATTAAGGGAGTGACTCCAACTGGTCACCCAACCCCTCGACCTCTTCATTTGGTTAAAATGCTAGAGCCACGGGACTTCCCTGGCTGTCCAGTGGTTAAGACTCTGTGCTCCCAATGCAGGGAGCCTGGGTTCAATCCCTGCTCAGGGAACACCATCCCACACGCAGCAACTAAGCGCCCGCACGCCACAACTAAGACCTGGTGCAGCCAAATAAATTAATTAATAAAAAAATAAATAAAATGCTAGAGCCATAATTAGCCTCAGGGAGAAAAAATAATCTAAAATAGTTCAATAGAACACGGTTTGTAGAATTCCCTGCTACATTTTGTTAAGGTAATTTCTTAACTTTTCCAGATGTAAGTAAAATGCTGACTTTTCTATCAAACAAAAAGATGCATCCACATTATGTTAATCCTTTTCTTGAATACTTACCAGGAAAAAAATTACACATATTGTGATAATTCCATTACCCTTGATACTGCAGACTTACTGGGTTGCTCCTGGGGCAGAAAGGATGATGTTCTTGCCCTCTCTTTTCTGCTAGCTGATTTAAGTACTCTGCCATTCTTTCTTTTCGTTTTCTTTTCATCCAGACTTGAATCTCTTTTCTCTCCTTCTCAGTTCTTTGTGGACGTCTACCAGAGGAATGCTGAATCCTAAGAAATTTAACCAGCAGGGCATCACCTGATGTTAAATTTGTTATGGAGATGAAAAGTATCACAACTAAATACTGTTCCTCTGGACAGATTCTGCCCCATCTTGAAGAGTCATACACTCATGATGTCTAATCAACTTGCTACAACCTGTCCCATGAAATCCACTGACAATGATCTCAGGTCACTGACAGCCTCTTCAGTCTTCATCTTACTGCACTTCTCTATAAATTTGGTACAACTGGCTTCTCCTTCCTGCTTTAAACTCTCTCTTACCTGGGTCTTTCTCTAACTCTCAAAACATGATGCAGCCTCTTAAACTGGTGCCTTTCTTCTCTGCGCACCATGAGATATTAATGTCTTTAAAGGTTCTGGTTTGGATTTCTTCACTTATAACCTATTTCTGGACTATCTCAATCACTTCCAAAACTTATACTACAGAGATGACTTCTAAACTGATACTTCTCTGGATCTGGCCTCACGTTCGTGCCCAGGCCGCACCTCCCAAGGACCAACCCGAGCTAACAACCGAGCATGGCAGGGATGTTGTGGCTGGCCCCGATCTACAGAGACAGGACTCCTCTGATGGGCGATTCTGGCATGATGTCTCACCACTGACCCAGCTGAAACACGCTTAGAGCTATACTATACTCTGGGATTGCTTACCCAACCCTCTCTCCTTCACAGGCAGGGGTCAGAACTGCATTGGGGTCTGATGCCTCGCCCCACTTCTGATTTTTCCCTTCACAGGCATTTCTCTCAGTAAATCTTTTGTACATCTAATCCCATCTTGGCTTCTACACAAAGAGTACTGAGAGTGGCCCAAAAAAACAGGTGTTGTAGACGGGGATTTGGGGCAGACTCATCACCAAGTATGCGAAGAAGACACCATCCTAACTGGAAGATGGGTCATGCATACATACGATGTGGCTGATACTGAACACCTGCTTTCCTTCTGACAGACTGGACTCTTTGTACATGCCAGGCAGAGGGTACCCTACCCAACCAGCCCCCAATTAATCAATAAGCCAAAAGGCATATGTATCCCAAAGAAGCATTAGTAGAAGAGGCAGCCTTTATCCTATCAGGAACGAGTTCTGGGCCCAGGAAAGGCTACAAGGAAAAACATTTTAACCTAATGTTCCAAGGAAAAGCTATTTAAAATGTATTCTAAGGGTTCATATTTAGGGTAAAGTACTATGAAATAAATCATTAACCCTTCTAAGAAGAAACAGGATTAAATCTATGTTGTACTCAGGGTGATGAGACCTTGGGAAAACTCAAAGGATACAGATGTGCTGTATTAGATAAATAAACCAGTCTATATATTGGAGGAGGGGGAGGAATGACATACACACCACAAAATGTATTTACGAAGAAAAAAAATCTATTTTAAGCTTTAATTCGTTTCTTTAAAAATGAGAAAATTAGAAATCAATTAGAAATCAAATACAGGAAAAACAAACTGTAAAAAACAAAAATACATGGAGGCTAAACAGTGCACTGCTAAATAACCAAGAGATCACTGAAGAAATCAAAAAAATTAAAAAATACCTAGAAACAAATGACAACGAAAACACAATGATCCAAAACCTATGGATGCAGCAAAAGCAGTTCTAAGAGCGAAGTTTACAGCAATTCAAGCTCACCTCAAAAAACAAGAAAAACCTCAAATAAACAATCTAACCTTACACCTAAAGCAACTAGAAAAAGAAGAACAAAGAAAACCCAAAGTTAGTAGAAGGAAAGAAATCATAAATATCAGAGCAGAAATAAATGAAATCGAAAAAAAGAAAACAATAGCAAAGATCAATAAAACTAAAAGTTGGTTCTTAGAGAAGATAAACAAAATTTATAAACCTTTAGCCAGACTCATCAAGAAAAAAAGGGAGAGAACGCAAATCAATAAAACTAGAAATGAGGGCTTCCCTGGTGGCGCAGTGGTTGAGAGTCCGCCTGCCGATGCAGGGGACACGGGTTCGTGCCCCGGTCCGGGAAGATCCCACGAAGGCAGGAAGAAAGGTCAATGAAATTAACTGGTTCTTTGAAAAGATAAAATCAACAAGCTTTAGCTTGACTAATCAAGAAAAAAAGAGATCAGCCTCAAATAAATAAAATCAGAAATGAAAGAGAAGTTACAACTGATACCACAGGAATGCAAAGGATCATAAGGGACTACTACAAGCAACTGTATGCCAACAGAATGGACAACCTGGAAGAAATGGACAAATTCTTGGAAAGGTATAACTTTCCAAGATTGAACCAGGAAGAATTAGAAAATATAAACAGACCAATCACAGGTAACGAAATTGAAACTGTAATTAAAAATCTTCCAACAAACAAAAGTCCAGGAAGAGATGGCTTCACAGGCAAATTCTATCAAACATTTTGAAAAGAGTTTTAACACTTATCCTTCTCAAACTCTTCCAAAATATAGCAGAGGGAGGAACACTCCCAAACTCATTCTACGAGGCCACCATCACCCTGATACCAAAACCAGACAAAGATGTCACAAAAAAAGAAAATTAGAGACCATTATCACTGATGAACATAGATGCAAAAAGTCCTCAACAAACTACCAGCAAACAGAATCCAGCAACAGATTAAAAAGATCATACACCGGGCTTCCCTGGTGGCACAGTGGTTGAGAGTCTTGCCTGCCGATGCAGGGGACACGGGTTCGTGCCCCGGTCCGGGAAGATCCCACATTCCGCGGAGCGGCTGCGCCCGTGAGCCATGGCTGCCCCCGCCTTGGGGAAGGCCACAGCAGGGAGAGGCCCGCGTACTGAAAAAAAAAAAAAAAAAAAAAAAAAAAAAAAAAAAGATCATACACCATGATGAAGTGGGATTTATCTCAGGGATGCAAGGACTCTGCAATATATGCAAAAAAATCAATGTGCTAGACCATATTAACAAATTAAAGAATAAAAACCATATGATCATCTCAGTAGATGCAGGAAAAGCTTTTGACAAAATTCAACACCCATTTATGATAAAAACTTTCCAGAAAGTGGGACTGGGGGAATCTAACTCAACATAATACAGGCCATATACAATACACCCACAGCAAACATCATTCTCAATGGTGAAAAACTGAAAGCATTTCCTCTAAGATCAGGAACAAGACAAGGATGTCCACTCTCGCCACTCTTATTCAACATACTATTGGAAGCCCTAGTCACAGCAATCAGAGAAGAAAAAGAAATAAAAGGAATACAACTAGAAAAGAAGAAGTAAAACTGTCACTGTTTGCAGATGACATGATACTATACATAGAAAATCCTAAAGATGGCACTAGAAAACTACTGGAACTAATCAATGAATTTGGTAAGGTTGCAGGATACAACATTAATGCACAGAAATCTCTGGCATTCCTATACACTAACAATGAAAGATCAGAAAGAGAAATTAAGGAAACAATCCCATTTACCATCACAATGAAAAGAATAAAATACCTAGGAATAAACCTACCTAAGGAGGCAAAAGACCTGTACTCAGAAAACTATAAAACACTGATGAAAGAAATCAAAGATTACATTAACAGATGGAGAAATATACCATGCTCCTGGATTGGAAGAATCAATGTTGTGAAAATGACTATACTGTCCAAAGCAATCTATAGGTTCAAAGCAACCCCTATCAAATTACCAATGCCATTTTTCACAGAGCTAGAACGAGAAATTTTACAAATTGTATGGAAACACAAAAGACCCCAAATAGCCAAAGCAATCTTGAGAAAGAAAAACGGAGCTGGAGGAATCAGGCTCCCAACTTCAGACTATACTACAAAGCTACAGTAATCAAGACAATATGGAACTGGCACAAAAACAGAAATGCAGATCAATGGAACCCACGCACATATGGTCACCTTATCTTTGACAAAGGAGGCAAGAATAGACATGGAGAAAAGACAGCCTTTTCAATAAGTGGTGCAGGGAAAACTGGACAGCTACATGTAAAAGAATGAAATTAGAACACTCCCTAAAACCATACACAAAAATAAACTCAAAATGGATTAAATACCTAAATTTAAGGCCAGACACAATAAAACTCTTAGAGGAAAACATAGGCAGAACACTCTAGGACATAAATCACAGCAAGATCCTTATTGACCCACCTCCTAGAGTAATGAAAATAAAAACAAAAATAAACAAATGGGACCTAATGAAGCTTAAAAGCTTTTGCAAGGCAAAGGAAACCATAAACAAGATGAAAAGACAACCCTCAGAATGGGAGAAAATATTTGCAAACTAATCAACTGACAAAGGATTAATCTCCAAAATATACAGCAGCTCATGTAGCTCAATATTAAAAAAAAACAACCCAATCCAAAGATGGGCGGAGAACCTAAATAGACATTTCTCCAAAGAAAATGTACAGTTGGCAAACAAATACATGAAAAGATGCTCTCAACATCACTAATCATTAGAGAAATGCAAATCAAAACGATAGTGAGGGGCTTCCCTGGTGGCGCAGTGGTTGAGGGTCCGCCTGCCAATGCAGGGGACGCAGGTTTGTGCCCTGGTCCGGGAGGATCCCACATGCCGCAGAGCCGCTGGGCCCGTGAGCCATGGCCGCTAAGCCTGCACGTCCGGAGCCTGTGCTCCGTAATGGGAGAGGCCACAGCAGTGCAAGGCCCACATACCACAAAAAAAAGAAAAAAAACCACAGTGAGGTATCACCTCACACTGGTCAGAATAGCTATCATCAAAAAATCTAAAACAATAAATGCTGAAGAGGGTGTGGAGAAAAGGGAACCCTCCTGCACTGTTAGTGGGAATGTAAATTCATAAAGCCACCACAGAGAACAGTATGGAGGTTCCTTAAAAACCTAAAAATAGAACTACCCTATGACCCAGCAGTCCCACTACTGGGCATATACCCTGAAAGAACCATAATTCAAAAAGAGTCATGGACCACAATGTTCATTGCAGCTCTATTTACAACAGCCAAGACACGGAAGCAACCTAAGTGTCCACTGACAGATAAATGGATAAAGAAGATGTGGCACATATATACAATGGAATATTACTCAGCCATAAAAAGGAACGAAACTGAGTTATCTGTAGTGAGGTGGATGGACCTAGCTTCTGTCATACAGAGTGAAGTAAGTCAGAAAAAAAAAACAAATACCGTATGCTAACGCACATATGTGGAATCTAAGAAAGCGGTACTGATGAACCAAGTGGCAGGGCTAGAATAAAGATGCAGACGTAGAGAATGGACTTGAGGACACAGTTTGGGAAGGAGAAGCTGGGATGAAGTGAGAGAGTGGCATGGACATATATACAGTACCAAATGTAAAATAGATAGCGAGTGGGAAGCAGTCGCATAGCACAGGGAGATCAGCTCGATGCTTTGTGACCACCTAGGGGGGAGGGATAAGGAGGGTGGGAGGGAAGCTCAAGAGGGAGGGGATATGGGGATATATGTATACATATAGGTGATTCACTTTGTTATAAAGCAGAAACTAACACAACATTGTAAAGCAATTATACGCCAATAAAGAGGTAAAAATAAAATCACATAAAATATGGTCAATTTTAAATATTCTTGAATGATAAACATTTTAAGCAGGTTAAAAATGAATTATTCAATGATTACCTGGAGATGCTCCTCGCCTGTTGTTCTGTTAAGCCAAGCTCTTCACTGGAAACTCCATCTTTTGTTATAAGGTCATTGATAATGTCTGCAATATCAGTCAGTTCACTCATCTGGAGTGGATCTACTGAAACACTTCATTCCCAAATGCAGTATGAGAGATATAAATCAGTATCTACAACTTAATTATATTAAGCAAAAATCAACATGTAAAACTATGCTCTCCAAGAGTATAAATGAACACAAAAAATGATAAACATATAACTAATTTCCTTCTATTGCTTTAATTCCAGTAATCCTCGGTGGAAAAGCCTAATCATCAATAACTGATAACTTCATATGCACTCTCAAAGGAGCAAACATAAGGCCTAGGGGACAACTGGGACAACTAGGACAACAACCTGTCCTGCCTATTGAAATTTAATACATAAGTAGTAAAAGAAAATGTAAAAAATGTAAGCTACTATATTCTAATTACCTATGCTGAACAGTAAGGGATACAATATAACAATCCTCAGTTTCTTAAAACAGGAGGCCCCACCCCGGGGCTGTGGACCATTACCCCGCTACCGGTCCGTGGCCTGTTAGGAACAGGGCCACACAGCAGGGGGTGAGCGCAGTGGGTGAGCAAGAAGCTTCATCTGCCACTTCCCACTGCTCGCATTACTACCTGAACAATACTCATCCCCCAGCCCTGATGTCTGTGGAAAAACTGTCTTCCAAGAAACCGGTCCCTGGTGCCAAAAAGGTTGGGGACTGCTATCTTAAAATACCCCATTCCCAATGGGAATTACACTCCTTTAATCCAAAAAAAATATGTAGTGTAGAAGTTTACATACATATGAACAACAAAATTTCCAGAACACATAATTTATACCTAACCTTAAGTAAAACTGTGAATTAATTCTTAAGATATTTACCTCTCAAATAATTCATCACTGTTATTCACACCTTAAAAAAAAGAAACATTACTATTAATAAAAATTTCAGGTCAGTTATTTTTTCTATTTTCGATTATTAACCTGATCTAGAAATTATATATACAGAAACTGAAATATTTTTAAACCTCCATTTGGTAGTGAATATTGTCCACATTTTAAGAGTATTACTTTTCTATCCAGAGTACTCTGAATAATACATTTTAGGAGGTACAATCTTTCTTTGCTTCATACACAGTTTAGAATACTGGAGTGAGATTTACTAAAAAAACAAAAACCAAAAACTTCTGATGATCTAAAAGGAATACTTTTGGGAAACTATCTAATTTAACTCCAAGAGCCTTTACTTGAAAGAATATGCCCCAAAGAATAATTTTTAAACCTTGTCCAATATTAACAACACGTCTTTAAAGCAAAACACTTGGTCTACTCAATTTTCTGTATGTTTAACCCTCAAAGAGAATTGAGTTAATACAGGGAAGTGTCCTGACATCTCTTGTCAAAAACACTTCCTTGTTAAGATTTTCTTATCCTAAGATAAATCCACCCTGCCTCTAAGACTTAGAACATCCACATTTTTTTTTTTTTTTGGTTTAAGGCCCATGTTCATCATGTCCTTTATTATATCACCCATGCTCATATGTTTTTAATATTAAAACCATTTTGCTTTCTAAAACACATGTTTTGTTTGTTAATCCTCAAATCAAGAATTTTACATTACCTTTGCTCTCAGAGTCTGGTCATTTGCGAGTTCTTCAATAATGCTGTACATATAGGCTAATGAGATCTGACTAAGAAATGAAACATTCCTTTCATCAAAAGGCAGAGAAGTGTTATATTCAAATAACTACTTTTAAAAGTAGTTACATAGGAAGATTCTATCCTTACTTCATTTTCAAACCACTTTTGGAACTTTTTCTTTGGGACAGGCTTCACAATTTACTAAACACAATGGATCAGCTTCATTCCTTGATAGTCACAACTCCTTTTTTTAAAAAATTCCAAACAGTGACACTCAGCCTGATCATCTAATTCACTTATCAGAAACACCTCTGAATAACTTATGGCTGTTAACAAAAATTAAATCCATTCTCAGTGACTAAATTATTTGGCACTGATAAGAACACTCAGAAGAATTTGCTAAGAAGTGAAAGTCAATTTCAAAAGAGTAAATCTGAGCTTTTTGTGAGCACTAGAAGTAAAGGAATGACTGTACATCTTTCCAAGAAGCCAACCTTGGAGAAGAAAACACCCATTAGGGCATCTAAATTCTGCACTTCTCAAAAAATACTAATTAGCTTTCTTTTTTAATTTATAATATTGAATACTAGAGAAAAAACATTTTTATTTATCCATCTTGACATGTGTTAGGACATTTATTGACACTTCTTGTTTTTTCCTCTTGCCTTAGAGTTTAAGAAGCTATTACAATCCTGAATGAATCATCGCCTTAACCTGGTACTCTCAATTTCTCTTTTCCTAGTACTTTCTTGTCTTCTGCCTTTAAAGATAAGAGTTTATATTTATCCCCAACTCAAAATGATCTTTGACTTCATTTCATTTATCTCATTTCTACCTTCATTTTTCTCATTTCCTTTTACTGTCAGAATTCTTAAGTTGCCTATACTTACAGCTTCTTGAGCCTGTCTTCGTCCCCAACCTGCCTTCTTCTACCCTTGATACTACACTGGAAGTCCTCAAGTCCTTAAAAAAAACTCAGTCTTCATTCTTGACTTTCTGGCGGCTTGTGAAACTGTTAGTCACTCACTTTTTCTTGAAAATCCCTTTACCAGAGTCTGCTCATCCATCTCCCTCACTGGAGGTGGGGGGTCCCCTTGCTCTCTAATGGGTGGCATTTCACAGGCTGGTCCTCAGCTTTTCTCCTTTTTCCATCTTTCTTGCAGAAAACTGATGTACTCTCTAAGTCTTAACTATATAATTAGGTAAAAGGCTCTTACATCTGTTTTTTAAGCCTAAAGCTCTCAGCAAGCTCTACTTCCTTGTCAAAAACTAGACCCTAAATATGACATGGCCCTGCACCACCTTAAATGCTACATGTGGTCTGAAGGTGCTCTAGAGTTTGACGTTAAGACCTGGTGATATCCTTGCTCTTAGTCTGACAATGCTAACCAGCCATTCACGTTCTTCCTTTCCAACCACTTAGTCAGTGAGTATCATCAGCTGCCTATTCAGAATGTCTCTTGTTGCTTCTCCTTTCCCACAGCACTGCCCAGGCCCTCATCACTGCACAGGTCAGGTTAATCTAACAGCTCACTAACGGACCTAGGCCTCCACCCTGGTCCTCTTCCTAACCTCCACCGCTGAGAATTTACCAATGATTCCCAAGTACAAAATGGAGTTTAGACTTCTCAGATACAGCTAGAACCCACTAAAGCCTCTTTAACCTCATTTCTCAATTCTCCCCCCACCCATAAGAGGGAAGAGGAAAGATACTGGTAACCAAGAAACTGTAGGAATCAAACAGATTCTCAGCTAATTGCTCTCTATATAGTACCTAATCTTCACAACAACTCTATGAAGTAAAAATGATTATCCCCGGGCTTCCCTGGTGGCGCAGCGGTTGAGAGTCCGCCTGCCAATGCAGGGGACACGGGTTCGTGCCCTGGTCCGGGAGGATCCCGCGTGACGCGGAGCGGCTAGGCCCGTGAGCCATGACCGCTGAGCCTGCGCGTCCGGAGCCTGTGCTCCGCAGCGGGAGAGGCCACAACAGTGAGAGGCCCGCGTACCACAAAAAAAAAAAAAACACAAAAAAAACCAAAAAAAAAATGATTATCCCCGTGTGTTGATGACTGAAATACAAACAGAATCTAGACTGAAGAGAAAAAAATTACAAAGTTTAAACCAGCTTCTTAATAGCTTTTGTTTAAATACAGCAATGTCATTTAAAAATAGCATTTCTTAACTGATTATATTAAGTTAATAATGGTAATAAAACATACTGTAAACATTCAGTAGAATCAGCATTATTGACCATAAATATTTGAGGGCAAAAAAAAAAATTTAAAGCCACTGTTAGTGGTCCAACTGTGATATCTAGTATGCCATGCTATTTATATGACACAAAGTATTTGTTAGGACCAAGGAATAGCATTTTGAATTGCCAGCTCCAAATGAAATGGAATAAACAGTGGCACTGAACTTGTCTAAGGCTCAATATCCTCAACTGTAAAATGGGGATAATAATGGTAGCTACGTCACAGGTCAGGCTTACACCAGGGTCAATGCATGTAAAACAACAATGTCTGGCACATGGCAGAGGCTCAGTAAATTACAGCTATTATTATTGTTTTCAAATCAAAACTCTCATAATTGACAGAGTTGGAATTTCTTAATTTTTATAAAAATCAAATATTATAGTGTTATAGTATAATATACCAGTATAATGGTATAATACTTCAGTTGCTATGTATTTAACATTAATAAGTTACACAGAGATATGACACATGCTTGCAGTGTATCTTATGAAGGTGACGAGATGACGTAGCTCTTCATGTGAATAGCACAATTTTTAACATCCCTTCCCTGAAACATATAAGTATTGCAAAATGGCTTCACGAATCCTTCACAACTATATTCCTAGTAAGTACTCTTCAGTAAGAGTATTGGAAAATAAGAGTAAATGAAAAAAGTTAAGAACGATACCAGGAGAAGTCAAATTCTGGTCACTGCAAAGGCTGACAGCTGAATCGGCAGAAGGGAACACACAGGTTTTCTGACTAGGATGAGTTTCCGTTACTGAAATCTGTTCGTTGTCCCTTTGATCTTCTTTATTCATATGAGTCAGGAAATGCACTATCCATAGTATATATTACAATTAAAAGAAAACAGTAGAAAAAAATCACATGGGAAAGACATAGCACTTGGCTAACACTTCCACATGGCAACAGACACATTAGAAGTTTACAACATATTATTCTGATAGCTTTCTATTTACCCCATAATAAAATAATTTAATACAGTATTTAAAATTTAAACTTCCTCATGGTTAAAAAAAAAACTATTAAAGTTACTATCAACTTCAGATTGAGCTACAGTGGATAGGCCCATGCCCTGTTATAAAACAAAGGAGAAATGCTAAATTAAAAAAACAAAACAAAACAGATTCATACACAACCAAGACCTGTAAATAAAGAAATCTTCTGGTGCCATAAAAGCAAAAGGAATTCAAAGCTGGGCAATAAATGGACAATGATGCTGGCATAGTCCACGGAGGAACAGGAGATGTGGTTTCTGCAGACTGCAGTGAGGGGAACTGAGCTACCTTCCCATGGCTCAGAGTGCTGAAGGACAGTTCTATCCATAAAATCAGGATAAGAGGGCTTCCCTGGTGGCGCAGTGGTTAAGAATCTGCCTGCCAACACAGGGGACATGGGTTCGAGCCCATGGGTCTGGGAAGATCCCACATGCCGTGTGGCAACTAAGCCCATGCGCCACAACTACTGAGCCTGCACTCTAGAGTCTGAGAGCCACAACTACTGAAGCCCATGGGCCTAGAGCCCGTGCTCCGCAACAAGAGAAGCCACTGCAATGAAAAGCCCGCACACCACAACGAAGAGTAGCCCCTGCTATCCGAAACTAGAGAGAAACCCACGCACAGCAACGAAGACCCAACGCAGCCAAAAACAAATAAAATTTTTTTAAAAAATGCAGATAAGAAAAACTCTGCCCTAAAAAAGCAGAAGAAGTTTTCTACCTCTGTGGATAGTGGACGGGAGAAAAATAAAAGTCAACTCTGAGAAACAGAAACCCCTGTCTTGCTACAGGCAAATGTGGGATCTGAATTTATACTATCTACGTAGTACAGCAACTCCAAGCCAAAAAATATATATATATAAACTTGTCCCCATTTTTTTATACTTCAGTAACAGCAAGAAGTAAATATAAAACCACTCCAGGGCTTCCCTGGTGGTGCAGTGGTTGACAGTCCGCCTGCCAATTCAAGGGACACAGGTTCATGCCCCGGTGTGGGAGGATCCCACATGCTGCGGAGTGGCTGGGCCCGTGAGCCATGGCTGCTGAGCCTGCACGTCCGGAGCCTGTGCGGAGCCTGTGCTCCACAATGGGAGAGGCCACAGCAGTGAGAGGCCCACGTACTGCAAAAAAAAAAAAAAAAACTCCAAAGAAAAACATATACAACCTAGCAGAACCACCCCCTGCAAAATAAGCTCATGATAAAAAATTAAAACTCACACAAAGAAACAAGCAACCCTGAGGACAGTATATAGATTTGACAATTGAGAATATGCACACAAGAAATAAAATAATCTGAAAAGGCATAAAATATTACTAAAATAATTAAACTGATGAAAGAAGGTATAGAAACCACAATAAAAGAACAGGACAGAGTACATCCAAAGAACAGATAGTTTTGAAAAAGAAACAAAACTTCTAGACATTAAGAATGTAGTCACCAAAATTAAAATCCTACAGCAAAGAAGACACAGCAGAAGAGAGAATTCGTAAACTAAGAGAGAGAGATCTGAGGAAACATCCTGAGCACACCACTGAGAGATAAAAAGGTGGACATTAAGAAGTGATGAAAAGACAAGAAATAGACTGAGAAGTTCCAACATACCGCTAACAAGTGTTTTAGAAAACAGAACAGAAAGAATGGGGAGGAAGCAATACTCCAAAAGAAACCAGATGAAAATTTCCCAGTGTTAAATCTCTAAATTAAAGAATCATTCCTCCCAGGCTGGTCCCCTGTCCTCCAAAGTCCCCTCCAGGTGGTGTGGGTACTGGGGGCATAGGAGGGAGAGCCGGGGAGATCAGGAGAGGCAGGCGGGAGAGGCCCTCTGGGACCGGAGGAGCAGGAGAGGAGAGGAGGGCGTTTGCCCCACCTACTTGAGGCCAGGCAACCTGCTGGGCTCCCAGGTGAGGTCCCCCACCCTCTGAGACCAGGGGTGGGGGGCACATCTGGGCCCCTTCTGTTCCTGGAGCCTAAGGCCCACCCTCCCACAGCCCCCAGGGCCTTTTCCAGCCCTGTGGGTCCTAAGCATTGGCCCCTCCCACCACCCAAACCTCACCCTTGCTTAGGACCCACCCTCCACAGCCAAGGCCTTTTCCCTGTTTTTTTTTTTTTTTCCTTTTCTTTTCTTTTTCCCTCTTTTCCCTCCTTCTCTTTTTTACTATGGTGGTACTGTTGTACCTTCTGGTTGTTGATTCAACTATATTTTTATTTTTATATTCTTTCTAACATATCTGTTAGTTTCCTAGTCTAATTCTATTTTTTACTTTGTTATTGTTCTCTCATTTTTTTTTTTTTTTTGCCACCACATGTGGCTTGTGGGATCTTGGTTCATGAGCGGGAGGTCAGGCTGAAGCCCCTGCGGTGGGAGCTCCGTGTCAGAACCACTGGACTAACAGAGAACCTCAGAATATTCATTGGAGTGAGGTCTCACGGAGGTCCTCATCTCAGCACCAACACCCAGCTCTACCCAACAGCCTATAAACTCCAGTGTTGGAAGCCTCAGGCCAAACAACCAGTAAGACAGGAACACAATCCTACTTATAAAAAAAAAAAAAATGAGATGGCAAAAAAATATGTCACAGATGAAGGAGCATGGTAAAAACCTACAACACCAAATAAATGAAGAGGAAATAGGCAATCTACCTGTAAAAGAATTCAGAGTAATGATAGTAAAGACGATCCAGAATCTGGAAGTAGAACGGAGGCACGGATTGAGAAAACACAAGAAATGTTTAATAGAGATCTAGAAGATCTAAAGAACAAACACAGATGAACAACATAATAACTGAAATGAAAAACACATTAGAAGGAATCAATAAAAGAATAACTGAGGCAGAACGAATAAGTGAGCTGGAAGACAAAATGGTAGAAATAACTGCCAAGGAGCAGAATAAAGAAAAAAAAATGAAAAGAACTGAAGACACCCTCAGAGACATCTGGGACAACACTAAACGCACCAACATTCTAATTATAGGGGTCCCAGAAGAAGAAGAGAAAAAGAAAGGGTCTGAGAAAACATCTGAAGAGATTATAGTCAAAAACTTCCCTAACATGGGAAAGGAAATAGTCACCCAAGTCCAGGAAGCCCAGAGAGTCCCATACAGCATTAACCCTAGGAAAAACACAACAAGACACACATTACTCAAACTAACAAAAATAAAATTCAAACAAAATATATTAAAAGCAGAAAGGGAAAAACAAAAAATAACATATAAAGGAATCCCCATAAAGTTATCAGCTGATTTTTCAGCAGAAATTCTGCAGGCCAGAAGGGAGTGGCAGGATATACTTAATGTGATGAAAGACAAAAACCTGCAACCAAGATTACTCTACACATTAAGGATCTCATTCAGATTTGAGGGAGAAATCAAAAACTTTTCAGACAAGCAAAACCTAAGAGAATTCAGCACCACAAAACCAGCTTTACAACAAATGCTAAAGAAACTTCTCTAGGCGGGAAACACAAGAGAAGAAAAAGACCCACAAAAACAAACCCAAAACAATTAAGAAAATGGTAACAGGAAGATACACATGGATAATAACCTTGAATGTACATGGATTAAATGCCCCAACCAAAAGACACAGACTGGCTGAATGGATATAAAAACAAAACCCATATGTATGCTGTCTACATGAGACCCACTTCAGACCTAGGGACACCTATGGACTGTGGTGAAGGGATGGAAAAAGATATTCCATACAAATGGAAGTCAAAAGAAAGCTGGAGTAGCAATACTCGTATCCAATAAAATAGACTTTAAAATAAAGACTATTACAAGAGACAAAGAAGGACACTATATAATGATCAAAGGATCAATCCAAGAAGATATAACAATTATAAATGTTTACGCACCCAAAACAGGAGCACCTCACTACATAAGGCAAATGCTAACAACCACGAAATGAAAAATTGACAGTAACACAATAATAGAAGGGGACTTTAACACACCACTTAAACCAATGGACAGATCATCAAAAATAAATAAAAAAGGAAACATAAGCTTTAAGTGACACAAAAGACCAGAGAGATTTAATTGATATTTATAGAACATTCCACCCAAAAGTGGCAGAATACACTTTCTTCTCAAGTGCATGTGGAACATTCTCCAAGACAGACCACACCCTGGGTCACAAATCAAGCCTCGGTAAATTTAAGAAAATTGAAATCATACCAAGCATCTTTTCTGACCACAACGCTATGATATTGCAAATGAATTACAGGAAAAGAACTGTAAAAAACACAAATATATGGAGGCCAAAGAGCACGCTACTAAATAACCATGAGATCACTGAAGAAATCAACGAAGAAATAAAACAATACAAACAAATGGCAATGAAAATACAACGACCCAAAAACCAATGGGAGGCAGCAAAAGCAGTTCCAAGAGGGAAGTTTATAGCAATTCAATCTCACCTCAAGAAACAAGAAAAATCTCAAATGAACAATCTAACCCTACACTTAAAACAACTAGAGAAAGAAGAACAAAGAGAACCCAAAGTCAGTAGAAGGAAATAAATTATAAAAATCAGAGCAGAAATAAATGAAATAGAAACAAAGAAAACAATAGCAAAGATCAATAAAACTATAAGCTGCTTCTTTGAGAAGATAAACAAAATTGATAAACCCTTATCCAGACTCATCAAGAAAAAAAGGGAGAGGATGCAAATCGATAAAATTAGAAATGAAAAAGGAGAAATCACAACAGACAACTCAGAAATACAAAGGAATATAAGAGACTGCCAGAAACAACTGTATGTCAATAAAATGGACAACCACGTAGAAATGGACAAATTCTTGGAAAGCTACAATTTTCCAAGGCTGAACCAGGAAGAATTAGAAAATATAAACAGACCTATCATAAGTAATGAAATTGAAACTGTAATTAAAAATCTTCCAACAAACAAAAGTCCAGGACCAGATGGCTTCACAGGTGAATTCTACCAAACATTTACAGAAGAGCTAACACCAATCCTTTTCAAACTCTTGCAAAGAATTGCAGAGGAAGAAACACTCCCAAATTCATTCTACGAAGCCACCATCACCCTGATACCAAAACCAGAAAAAGATATCACAAAATAAGAAAATTATAGACCAATATCACTGATGAACATAGATGCAAAACTCCTGAACAAAAAACTAGCAAACAGGGCTTCCCTGGTGGCGCAGTGGTTGAGAGCCCACCTGCCGATGCAGGGGACACGGGTTCATGCCCCGGTCCAGGAAGATCCCACATGCCATGGAGCGGCTAGGCCCGTGAGCCATGGCCACTGAGCCTGCGCGTCCGGAGCCTGTGCTCTGCCACGGGAGAGGCCACAACAGTGAGAGGCCCATGTACCGCAAAAAAAAAAAAAGAATGCTTTGCTCTAAAAACCAAAATAAATAAAAATTAAAAAAAAAAACCAAAAAACTAGCAAACAGAATCCAACAGCACATTAAAAGGATCATACACCATGATCAAGTAGGATTTATCCCAGGGATGCAAGGATTCTGCAATATATGCAAATCAATGTGATGAAACCACATTAACAAATTAAGGAATAAAAACCATAAGATCATCTCAATAGATGCAGAAAAAGCTTTTGACAAAATTCAACACCCACTTATGATAAAAACTTTCCAGAAAGCAGGCACTGGGGGAACCTACCTCAACATAATTAAGGCCATATATGACAAACCCACAGCAAACATCATACTCAATGGTGAGAAACTGAAAGCATTTCCACTAAGATCAGCAACAAGACAAGGATTTCTGCTCTCAACACTTTTTTGTTGTTTTTGTTGTGGTACGCGGGCCTCTCACTGTTGTGGCCTCTCCCATTGCGGAGCACGGGCTCTGGATGCGCAGGCTCAGCAGCCATGGCTCACGGGCCCAGCCACTCTGCGGCATGTGGGATCTTCCCCGACCGGGGCACGAACCCATGTCCCCTGCAACGACAAGTGGACTCTCAACCACTGCGTAACCAGGGAAGCCCCTCTCACCACTTTTATTCAACATGGTTTTGGAAGTCCTAGCTACAGCAATCAGAGAAGAAAAAGAAATAAAGGGAATACAAATTGGAAAAGAAGTAAAACTGTCATTGTTTGCGGATGACATGATACTATACATAGAGAATCCTAAAGATGCCACCAGAAAACTACCAGAACTAATCAATGAATTTGGTAAGGTTGCAGTATACAACATTAATGCACAGAAATCTCTGGCATTCCTATACACCAACAACGAAATATCAGAAAGAGAAATTAAGGAAACAATCCCATTTACCATCACAACAAAAAGAATGAAATATCTAGGAATAAACCTCCCTAAGGAGGCAAAAGACTTGTACTCAGAAAACTATAGAACACGGATGAAAGAAATCAAAGATGAAATAAACAGATGGAGGGTTATACCATGTTCTTGGATTGGAAGAATCAATATTGTGAAAATGACTATACTACCCAAAGCAATCTACAGATTCAATGCAATCCCTATCAAACTGCCAATGGCATTCTTCACAGAATTAGAACAAAAAATTTTACAATTCGTATGGAAACACAAAAGCCCCCAAATAGTCAAAGCAATCTTGAGAAAGAAAAACGGAGTTGGAGGAATCAGGCTACCCGACTTCAAACTATACCACAGAGCTACAGTAATCAAGATAGTACGGGGCTTCCCTGGTGGTGCAGTGGTTGAGAGTCCGCCTGCGGATGCGGGGGACGCGGGTTCGTGCCCCGGTCAGGGAGGATCCCACATGTCGCGGAGCAGCTGGGCCCGTAAGCCACGGCCGCTGAGCCTGCGTGTCCAGAGCCTGTGCTCCACAACGGGAGAGGCCACAACAGTGAGAGGCCCGCGTACCACAAAAAAAAAAAAAAAAAAAAAAAAGATAGTATGGTACTGGCACAAAAAGAGAAATATAGATCAATGGTACAGGATAGAATGCCAAGAGATAAACCACAGCACATATGGTCACCTAATTTATGACAAGGGAGGCAAGAACATACAATGGAGAAAGGACACCCTCTTCAATAAGTGGTGCTGGGAAAACTGGACAGCTACATGTAAAAGAATGAAATTAGAACACTCCCTAACACCATACTCAAAAATAAACTCCAGGGGCTTCCCTGGTGGCGCAGTGGTTGAGAGTCCGCCTGCCGATGCA
>NW_006772773.1:363516-367082 GCF_000442215.2 Lipotes vexillifer | reverse complement strand
GGAGACGCGGGTTCGTGCCCCGTTTCGGGAGGATCCCACATGCCGCGGAGCGGCTGGGCCCGTGAGCCATGGCCGCTGGGCCTGCGCGTCCGGAGCCTGTGCTCCGCAACGGGAGAGGCCACAGCAGTGAGAGGCCCGCGTACCACAAAATAAATAAATAAAAGTTTAAAAAAAAAAAATAAACTCCAAATGGATTAAAGACCGAAATGTAAAACCAGACACTATAAAACTCTTAGAGGAAAACATAGGAAAAACACTCTTTGACATAAACCACAGCATGATTTTTTTGACCCACCTCCTAGAGTAAAAGAAATAAAAACAAACAAACAAAAAAACCAAATGGGACCTAATTAAGCTTAAAAGCTTTTGCACAGCAAAGGAAACCATAAACAAGACAAAAAAACAACCCTCAGAATGGGAGAAAATATTTGCAAATGAAGCTACTGACTAAGGATTAATCTCCAAAATATACAAATAGCTCATGGAGATCAATACCAAGAAAACAAACAATCCAATTAAAAAATGGATGGAAGACCTAAATAGACATTTCACCAAGGAAGACACAGAGATGGCCAAGAGGCACATGGAAAGATTCTCAACATCACTAATTATTAGAGAAATGCAAATCAAAACTACAATGAGGTATCACCTCATGCCTGTCAGAATGGCTATTATCAAAAAGTCTACAAACAATAAATGCTGGAAATGGTGTGGTGAAAAGGGACCCCTCCTGCACTGCTGGTGGGAATGCAAATTGATACAACCACTATGGAAAACAGTATGGAGGTTCCTTAAAAAACTAAAAATAGAACTACCATATGACCCAGCAATCTTACTACTGGGCATATACCTTGAAAATACCATAATTAAGAAAGAGACATGTACCACAATCTTCACTGCAGCACTATTCACAATAGCTAGGACATGGAACGAACCTAAATGTCCATTCACAGATAAATGGATAAAGAAGATGTGGCACATATATACAATGGAACATTACTCAGCCATAAAAAGAAACAAAACTGAGTTATTTGTAGTGAGGTGGATGGACCTAGAGTCTGTCATACACAGTGAAGTAAGTCAGAAAGAGAAAAACAAACAATGTATGCTAACACATATATATGGAATCTAAAAAAAAAAAAAAAAAAAAAGGTACTGATGAACCTAGTTTCAGGGCGGGAATAAAGATGTAGACATAGAGAATGGGCTTGAGGACACTGGGTGGGAGGGGGAAGCTGGGCAAAGTGAGAGTAGCATCAACATATATACACTACCAAATGTAAAAGAGTTAGCTAGTGGGAAGCAGCAGCATAGCACAGGGAGATCAGCTCGGTGCTTTGCGATGACCTAGAGGGGTGGGATAGGGAGGATGTGAGGGAGGCTCAAGGGGGAGGGGATATGGGGACATATGTATGCATATGGCTGATTTGCTTTGGTGTACAATAGAAACTAACACAGTATTGTGAAGAAATTATACTCCAATAAGGATCTATTAAAAAAATAAAAGAATCATTCCTACTCCCATATAGTATAAATAAAAAGAAATATACACCTAGACAAAGTGTATCAAAAATGCAAAATAAACCAAACATAAAGAGGAAAACTTTAAAAGGAATAAGAGATAAAAAAACAGCAATTAGACAGACAGCACATAGGTATTATAAACTCAGCAATTAGAGATGTCAGTGGAAAACGGAATAGTATCTTTAAAATGCTGAGGGAAATAAGCATCAACCTAGAATTCTGTACTTAGCTATAAGCCATCACTCACAAACTGTAGTAAAATTAAAACTATTTTTAAAGACTGGGAGAACTTGCTACTAACAGACTCTAGTTGAAAGAACTAATAAAGGAAGGAAGAAGAGAACAATCCTCGAAGAAGTGGATGCCAGAAGCAATAATGGCACAGAACAGAAAATGCCAGAGTGCATCTCAGGCAATAAGGACAAGTATTATTTGATGAAACTTGTGTTTTGGTTTCATATATTTATCGTTTACATATGTACACTATTCACTTTACAACTTTTCTTTAAAAGAGAAGCAACTGAGGGAAAAGAAACTGGCAAACATGCTGATAAATTCAAATTAGTATTTACTTAAAAAAATACAAGACAGTGCAGTGGTTAAGAATCTACCTGCCAATGCAGGGGACACGGGTTCAAGCCCTGGTCTGGGAAGATCCCACATGCCACAGAGCAACTAAGCCCGTGCATCACAACTACTGAGCCTGCGCTCGAGAGCCCACGAGCCACAACTACTGAGCCCGCAAGCCACAACTACTGAAGCCTGCGCGCCTAGAGCCCATGCTCTGTAACAAGAGAAGCCACCACAATGAGAAGCCCGCACACGGCAACGAAGAGTAGCCCCCGCTTGCCACATCTAGAGAAAGCCCGGGCGCAGCAACAAAGACCCAACCTAGCCATAAATAAATAACTTAAAAACAAAAAAAAACGTTTAACAACAGCAACAGCAAAACTACAAGACAAAGGAGACTAAGTGAGTGGGTTAAAAACAAGGTAGAACAAAAATACTAGAAAACATTATCAGAGAAAATGTGAAAAGGCATATCAGTGTTAAAAGTCTAAAGTCCTTATATTGTTTGGGAGGTAAATAAATTCATCTCAACACTCAATTCTGAATGTGGAAGAATAATGAATAATCACTAGGAGATTAAAAATAGAATGTATAATATCTAAACAAATAGGGAAAGAGGAGAATATAGAAAACTCAATACAAGAGAAGGAAAGGACAGAAAGTAAAGAAAAAATAAGGAGTAAATAGGAAGCACAAAATAAGATAATAGAAATAAGCACAAATATATCAGTAATCACAGTAAATGGAAACTGATTATACTTGATGATTAAAACACAAATTATGTAGTTATTTAAAAGAATGAAATCTAGCTATATGCTGGACACAGCTACAACATAATCACTCAGCTTGAAAGTAAAGGGATGTCGAATGTACAGGAAATACAGGGAACAGAGGAGCATGTTAAATGACACCACAGAGATTCAATTAGCAAATTACAGACTCCAAAAAATACTTAAGGACAAACAATGAGGTTTCTTCAACAAATAAACTAGAAGGGAAGAAGAGAGATAAAGGAGTAACACAGAAGTTAAAGGAAACTTTTAAGCCATCAACCAACTGCCATGTATAGACCTTATCTGGACTCCAACTAGACCAAATAAACTATTTTTTTAAGTGAGGCAAATGGCAATAGTTGAACACTAATTAGATACATGACAGTATCAAGACTTTTTAAAAAAGAAATGACAATACTATTATTTTTTAAAAGGAGACCTTATCTTTTAGAGATATGTATAAAATATTTATGGATAAAATAATGTGCTGTCTGGAATTTGCTTTAAAATAATTCAGGAAAAGGTAGGAAGAGTGGGTGGGATTGGCCATGAGTTGTAATTGTTAAAGGTGATTGTTGGGTACATGAAGGTCAATTATACCATTCTGTCTGCTATTGAAATATGCTTAAAATTTTCCATTAAAATTTTTTAAAAATAAAAAGTACTAAAAAAGATATACCAGGCAAAAGCAAGCAGGAA
>NW_006772773.1:356214-363503 GCF_000442215.2 Lipotes vexillifer | reverse complement strand
GCAGGAATGGACATATTAATATTAGACAAAATTGACTTTTGAGTCTAAAAAGCATTACTGTGAATAAAGAGAGTCATTAATGATAAAAGGTACAAAATTCAACAAAAATAATCATCATGAACTAATTTATTTTATAGCATAGCCTCAACTACATAAAGAAACATTTAACAGAATTATAAAGAGAAATAAATAATTCCACAATCACTGTGGGTAACTTTTAATGCACCCTTCTGAACAGTGTAATTTAGAAGTCTGACTATTATATATGTGTGTGTGACTACATATATAAATTTATTTATTTATTTGTTTGTTTGGCTGTGCCGGGTCTTAGTTGCGGCATGTGGGATCTTTGTTGCCGCGTGCAGGATCTTTGTTGAGGCATGCAGGATCTTTAGTTGCGACATGTAGGATCTTTAGTTGCAGCATGTGCGCTCTTAGTTGCAGCATGCGGGATCTAGTTCCCTGACCAGGGATTGAACCCGGGCCCCCTGAATTGGGAGTGTAGAATCTTAACAACTGGACCATCAGGGAAGTCCCCACATGTGAAATTTTATGTAGGATTTTATGTAGGAGATGTGTGTGTGTATATATATAAACCAACATAAAACACGTATTCTTTTCAAATAAACATAGAATATTTACAAAAACTGACTGTATATACTGAGAGAAATGTTAACAAATATCTAAGAATGACATTATTATACACTCATCTAATCACAATACAATGAAAATGGAAATAAATTACAAAAATATAGCCAAAGCCCCATAATATTTGGAAGCTAAAAACTCCTTTTATGAGCTAAAGAAGAAACCTTAATATAAACTGCTATTTCAATCTGAACACCACCAAAAGATGTAACATATCAACACTCTTATCTGAGTCCTTTCAGAAACATGTTCAGCCTCAAATGCATTTATTAGAAAAAATAAAAAAAGAAAGAATGAAGTTAGGAAAAATCCAACAAGGTAAGACCCCAAAAGCAGAAAAAATAATAAAGCTAGGAGTAGAAATTTATGAAAAAGAAAATTAAGAAACAATAGAGAGAATCAATGAACTAAAACCTGTTTTTTGGCAAAATGCATTAAACTGCTGACAAGACTCAATGAGAGAATGTAGATATAAACTATAGTTACAGTAGAAGTTTATTTAAATAACTACCCTAATTCCATTCATTCAATACGAAATGAAAAAACTTAATACTTCACCATTGCTGCGTCATTTAACCTGAACCTCAAATTCTAGCTCAGCTGATAACCAAAGACAAACAAGCACCTCAGTACAAAGCTCTGTGTGACCCTCAGCAGTGTGTGGCCGCGGATGTGGAGTGACAGAAACTAAGGTCCAGCCCACAGTGTTCACCTCTGGTACAAACGCCAGGGGAGGGTACAGTGTCAGGCTTCTCGGAAAAATCACTGGCCTGAGGTGGAAGCCCTCATCTAAAAATGAGGGGACGGGGCTTCCCTGGTGGCGCAGTGGTTGAGAGTCCGCCTGCCGATGCAGGAGACACGGGTTCATGCCCCGGTCTGGGAAGATCCCACATGCCGCGGAGCGGCTGGGCCCGTGAGCCATGGCTGCTGAGCCTGCGCGTCCAGAGCCTGTGCTCCGCAACGGGAAAGGCCACAACAGTGAGAGGCCCGCGTACCGCAAAAAAATAAAAAATAAATAAAAATGAGGGGACGGATGGCTTCAGCTCCCATAAGAAAACTATTCCCAGTTCTGGCACACCAAAAAGAAATACTTATTCTTCCAAAGAAAGGCTTCAGTCCCACCCCCGACCCCTCACAAACCTTCTTCAGGAATGTGAATGGTTTTTGAAGGCAGTGTTTTTTCAGATTCGGGGCCAGAAGACAGCTCAATGTGATCTACAGGTTCAACCTGTAGAAAAACATGCACAACAAAATAACTGCTACAAATTTTATGGTTTGATAATTTCAAAACATCATAAACGATTTTATGTAGGTTTTACACATTTGTATTAATGCAACAAATGAAAGAATAGGATTAAATCCAATATGAGCTAAATGGTGAGAACTGATGAACAGGAGTAAATTTTTACTTATTTTGTATCTTAACCGATTTAACCTTTTAAGAGGTTCAGGAAAATTGTATTATAAATTTTACAATGGGGAGGAATGATAACTACCATCTAGACAAAACTTTTCTTTTTTTTACATAGTTCACCTTTATTTTATTTATTTATTTTTTATTGAAGTATAGTTGACTTACAATGTTATATTAGTTTCAGGTGTATAACACAGTAATTCAATATTTTTATACACTACACACCATACAAAGTTATACAATATTATTGACTATTTTCCCTGTGCTGTACATTACATCACCATGACTTATTTTTTTTTTAATAAATGGTAGTTTGTACCTCTTAATCCCCTTCCTATTCGGCCCATCTACCATCCACCTCCCCTCTGGCAACCACTGGTTTGTTCTCTGTATCTATGAGTCTGTTTCTGTTCTATATGTTTATTTGTTTTGTGTTTTAGACAGTCTCGTCAACAAATGATGTTGGGAAAACTGGAGAGCTACATTTAAAAGAATGAAACCATTTTCATAGACCATTTTCTTACACCATACACAAAAATAAACTCAAACTGGATTAAGACCAGAAACCATAAAACTCCTAGAAGAAAACAGGCAGTATGCTGTTTGACATTGGTCTTAGCGATATATTTTTTGGATCTGTCTCCCCAGGCAAGTGCAAGAAAGCAAAAATATACAGAGACTACATCAAACTAAAAAGCTTTTGCACAGCGAAGGAAACCAACAACAAAACAGAAAGGCAACCTACAGACTGGGAGAAAATATTTTCAAATACTATCTCCAATAAGGGATTAATATCTAAAATATTTAAAGAACTCATACAACTCAATATCAGAAAAACAAACAATCCAATTTAAAAATGGGCAGAGGACATGAACAGACATTTTTCCAAAGACAACATACAGATGGCCAACAGGCACATGAAAAGATGCTCAACAACACTAATCATCAAGGAAATGCAAATCAAAACCACAATGAGATATCACCTCATGCCAGACAGAATGGCTATTATCAAAGAGACAAGTATTGACAAGGATGTGGAGAAAAGGGAACCCTTGCCCTTGTGCACTGCTGGTGGGAATGTAAATTAGTACAGCCACTATGGAAAACAGTATGGAGGTTCTTCAAAAAAAAAAAAACAAACAGATCTACCATACAATCCAGCAATTCCACTTTTGGGTATTTATCTGAAGAAAACAAAACCTTTCATTTTAAAGATGAGGGAATAAGGCCCAGAGAAATTCAGTGACTTGCAAATCTAGAACATAGACTTGAACCCGTATCTTTAAGGCATGTAGTCGGGGTGTCCACGGTGTCCCTCAGTCTCTTCCAGACCTACAAGCTGTTTTCTTAAACTAAAATGGGCAAGTAAAGATCTTTGTATTTATGTATGCATTATAATAGGGTGAGAACATTTTAAGCCAATATGCCAAACCTTTCATTTAAATCAATTCTATTTCCTTCAAAGTAGTCACCTCCGAAGAATAGAGTTTGATCAACCATTTTTTAGAACTCTTCTTTTGAAATCGTCTCCCAAGCTTGTGCTACAATTACTAATAACTGTCCCATTAGTAAGTCTTTATTATATGAACATGATTTTATTTCTGTCAGAATCTAAAAATGAAAGCACATAGACAGGCATTAAATAAAGTTATCAATTGCCTGCCATGCACCAAGCAAAAGACATAATTCCTACCTTCCAGTTTGGAAAGGCTTGGGCTGAGAGGGGACCTGTATCAGAATTTGCGGGAACTTTCAAAAAATACGACTGTGTGACCTATGCCCTCCTCCTTGCAAAGTCACTCCCCTTCCTCTCTCTCCGCCCCACCCCTTTCAATAGGGCTGGCATGTATATTTTGAAAAAGCATCCCAAGTGATCTTGACATGCACAGCTGTCCTTTTATCTAATGACCCAGGTCTGTGGAAATTCTTCTTGAAATTCCTCCTCTGGCTTGCTTTCTCCTGAGCCTCTTCCCTCCCTCAGATTATTCCTTCTTAAGCTTTGTTGTTGAATCCCCATCCTTAAAAGTTAGTGCACCCACAGAACTCTGATCTTAACCCACTTTTTCCTTACTCAATATGCTCTCTCTGGGTGAGTGCCCTCACTATTATAATTTGAACTTTCTCCTAACTGATGACTCTAAAATCTGTACCATCACCCCGGATCTAGCTCCTGAGCTCCAGAAGTATCAATAGAGATCCAAATGCCTACTAATCTCACAGCACCTCAAATTTCACGTGGCCCTCACTGAAATCTCTGTCTTACTCCTCCCAAAAGACATACACTTCCTCTACCCTAGTTTAGAAAATGACTCCAACATTCACCCAGGCTGGAACTCTGGACTCTACTGTGAATCTCTGCATTATTCTTCACCTTCCCACAGCCACTCAACCTCTGAATCCTGCTACATCCTCCCTCCATCCCCAGTGCCAAAGTTCAGGTTATTATTATTTCTTGGCTTGGTACTATTCATCAGATCCCAAACACCAATCAATAGACCTGATATAGAGCTAACTGATTAAGAATCATTTATGAAACTTGTTAATAATACAGATTCCTGGGCTCTAACCCAGACCTACCTAAAATCAGAAGGGGCCCATGAGTTTGCACTTCTGACAGTTCCCAATTTGATTCTAACAAACAGCTAGCCTAGAACTACTGTGACCCAACCAATCTCCCTATTCCTAGTCTTTTCCTCTCCATTCTATTCATCACATGGCTGCCAGAGTGTCTGATCATATCATTTCAGTGCTTAAAATTCCTCAGTGGTTCCCTATTGCCCACTTATAGAATAAAATCCTACTCTCTTGGCACGGCAAACAACACTTTCCATCCTTCCCTATCTGCCCTACCTACCTCTCCTGCCAGGCATCTTAAAGCCCAGTCCCATCAACTGCTACCTTCCGCTAACAATGATACAGTTCCCCAAATACTCTATGCCATTCTGCTTTTGCTCACGATGTTTTCATCAGCCCTTGCTCATCGAATTGATGAATATCAGTTCATTACCAGTTCAAGAATCACCTCTACAAAGGCTTCTCTGGTGCCATAGCTTCACTTACCTATACAGTCACAACAAGCCATATGTACCTGTGTGTCCTTACAGCACCCTGTTCACATGTATTTTTGGTGCATACATCTATCTTCTTTTATTAGATTCTAAGCTCCTTGAGAGTAGGGACTATGCCTTATTTACTTTCCTATTCCCAGAACTTAGCACAGGGCCTAGTATGTGGTAGAAGGTCGATAAATGTTTGTTAAAGGAACGAATGATTCATGGGGCTCTGGAGAGAGTGAACAAGCCAGGAACAAGACTAGATTCAGGTGTAAGTAACATATCTGGCTTTAGATACGCTTAATAAACTAGAAGATAAGGGATTTTGAAAGTGATTCCTTGGAATATGGACTTCCAAGGACAACTCTGACACTCAACATTAATTTGGATGTAACAGATCTAAACCTGGATTAAAAACAAAAAGGAAAACAACCAACAAAACACCATAATGTCATTACTTAACAGTAGTCCTGAAACTAACACAACATTGCAAATCAACTACACTCCAATAAAATTTTTTTAAAAAAACCAGTAGTCCTACTTCATATATTTTTTTCAGTGTAGTTTCACATATGTTTAACCTTAACCTTTTAATAATTGTTAAATGTTTGGATTAAAGAAATGTTATAAACCTAATAAATTTATCTTTGAAAATATCAACATCTTAGCAACCTGGAATATTTGTTAGACATGTCACTCATGGAATTCTTTTCCTGAAAACCAATTTGCATTTCTCAGTATAAGGCTTTAACACATTCACAATATTTTTACCATTTGTTCATTAAACTTTATTTTATATAAATTTTATTTCCTAAAAGAAAAGACAGGATGCTTGTACAAATTAAGTAATTAACGTTTGAGGCTTCCTTTCTATTGGTCTAACTACCATGATATACCAATATACATAAACATTAATCTCTTTATTCTGAATACTTTTTAAAGATACAGAAAACTTCTAAGCACTAGTAATCCCATTGTATAAAATATCTGAAAGAAACAGAATTCAAAATATAAGGACAACAATGTTCGTAAAATTATAAAAATCTTGCCGAAGAAAATGATACTCAATTATGAGCAGGGTTTATCTAAAACCACATTCTGGTTTTGTAATTCATATATTTATTTTCCTGGTAGGAAGCAAGAGTTCACTTCTTTTTTTTTGTTTTTTTTTTTTGTTTTTTTTTTTTGTGGAGCACAGGCTCCGGACGCGCAGGCTCAGTGGCCATGGCTCACGGGCCCAGCCGCTCCACGGCATGTGGGATCTTCCCAGACCGGGGCACGAACCCGTGTCCCCTGCATTGGCAGGTGGACTCTCAACCACTGCGCCACCAGGGAAGCCCAAGAGTTCACTTCTTAAAAGCTTAACGTTTAAGTGGTTCTCAACTGGGAGTGATTTTGTCCCCCAGGGGACATTTGGCAATGCCTGGAGACATTTCTGATTATTATAGCTGAGGGGAATGCTACTGACAGCTAGTGGGTCAAGACCAGGGATGCTACTGATTATCTTACAATGTATGGGACAAACTCCCACAACAAAGAAGTATCTGGCCCAAATGTCAACAATGCTGAGGTTGAGAAACCGTAGCCTAAAGAAACCAAATTTCCCATTATTTTGAAAAATCAAGAGTCTAAAATTATATCACACTACAAATTTAATACGTAGGTAACAAACAAAAAACTAAAATAAAGACAGCCTACCTTAATACAATGTCGGTCTAGCATGATATGTCTTGGGTAATTCTGCTCTATGTTTTCAGCAATGTTCTGTATTGCTAACAGCTGTTCATCAATTCTCTGAAGCTTTGAGGTTAGATGCTCTAGCCGGCGAGCTGCAGAGCTTGGCGCAGGACGAGTGGCAGAGACATCCTGTAGTAGTTCCCACAGCGGGTAATCTGAGGCATCTGACTTTGAGCTTGGTTCCTTGAATCGAAGATCTGGCTTCGGAGTATCTAAATATTAATAAAGGTAATATCAGAATTGACTACAATTAAAACAGAAGTAGGGGCTTCCCTGGTGGCACAGTGGTTGAGAGTCCACCTGCCAATGCAGGGGACGCGGGTTCGTGCCCCGGTCCGGGAGGGTCCCACATGCCACGGAGCGGCTGGGCCCATAGGCCATGGCCGCTGGGCCTGCGCGTCCGGAGTCTGTGCTCCGCAGCGGGAGAGGCCGCAACA
>NW_006772773.1:347154-354526 GCF_000442215.2 Lipotes vexillifer | reverse complement strand
TCCCTACCTGTTTTGGCCCTACCCTTTTTTTAGCTTGACTCTCACAGTACTTTGCCACCTATCCTTCTTGTTTCTTGGCAGCCTGCAGTATCTCCCTTATTGACGCAGGAAAGAATCTGGTGTGCAAACTTTAACTAGAATATACAGCAAAAAAGAGATGGATGTGCTCAAAATCTGGAATGGCTTACATACATAAAGAAACTAGTTTCCCTTCCTATGGAGAAACTGTTCCACTCTCACTGACTAACTGAAAAAAAATTACCTAGGAGGTGATTTAAAATACTGAGTTCCACTGACCCTGCAATGCTCTCCCTCTGCCTAGCAAAGCTCTACTTGCTGTTACTGATAGTATTCCTGTTGGAGATGGTTTCTAAAATAGTAAGCTACTGTCATTCAAAATGGTGAGGTCTCACTAAAACAGAAATGTATTGTTTGTTTGGCTTTTGCTTTTGTTTTAAATACCTAAGAACCCTGTCCCTCCCTTCTCCCAGCCTTTTCTTATAATACAAAGCCCACTCAACTCTACTGTGACTATATTCTGAGTCTTTAAAGTATACTATGTATACCATGATGGAATTTAATTTCACAATATAAAACTCTTCCTTTTAAATTGGCATTTTTAAGTTCTCTTTAGTAATAGTAGAAGGGTCCACTGACATATTTTCATGACCGATCTCCTCAGAGAAGGATCTTCCAAAAGGTTGAATATAGACTTGATCTCACTGATGGAGGAAATTAACCTGTAGCTTATAGTCATTTTAAATGCTGTCCTAAGATATTCTGAGGTCACAGGGAGATCGGTCCAGTTCTAGTTTGTCAGAATTTCAAAAGTCAAGTTGGTGTGAAAATGAAGGGAAACTAACAGGGTACTTAAGTAGTCACAGGCATTTGGCTAGATGCAACCCTCATGACAACCCTATGAGGTTGTATCCTACAGAGATACAAGTGAGGATCAGATAAAGTTAATTACCTGCAAAAAGTCTCCAAGCTATTAAGTAATAGGGCTGAGACCGAAAGCCAGGTCTGTTCTATTTGAATCTACTGATAAAAGCCAAGGTCTTTTCATTTCCCCACACACTTCCCCAGCCTGAAAGACTGTCAGCTTCAGACATCCTCCCTCCACTACCCATGCACCTAGCAGTCCCATGGCAGGGGTGAGAGAGGGCAAAGGCTTCAAAATCTGAAATGCTGGCACTTATTGTATACACAGCTGTAATACACATGCTCTACCGCATCCTAAGGTGAAGTTTCCCTGCTACCCATCCCTTCCTTGCTCCTCACATCTCCTGAGTGTCTGCTGTTGATGCACAATGAAAAGGCATTGCTGGACTTTGCACCCAAGCAGCTGATGACCACAAGGATAGGTCCATTCCTCCCAACAGTTGTGGAAGACAGAAGAGGCATTAGGTCTCTGCTGCAGGAAGTCTGATTACATACTAAATTAATCTAATGATTCGTAGCATGTAATAAGTTTAGGCTTTGGAGAAACATTCTTCTAAATCTTGCAAATATTTTACAATAATGCAACCTGATTTATGACGATAAAACTGAATATTTTACTAAAAAAGTACTATTGGCTACCAAGCCTGAGTATTTTCTATGTGCTATTCTAGAACTTCCCACCTTCTAAAATATGAGAATTCCTTTTTAACAGCAAAACACTCATGAAATTCCACAGGATATTTATTTTTAGCCTCATTAATTGAGAAAAGACATATACACAAGTTTCGTTGCACAATATCCCTGGGTCCTAAGCTTGGAACCATGACTCTATCTCATTTACCCATCTGCCCCTAACTCTCCTTAGCAAGGGAGAAACCCTTTTTCTGGTTTCCTCTGCAATGATCAAGTTTTGGTGCTTTTTTCTAATATAATGGTAATTCAGAGAAAGGGGAAAGTTAGGCTATAAATCTAGGGCATTCACCTTTGTCCTGCTGTATGTCTGATGGTGGAGGTGAGGTGATGCAAGGCTCCTTCACTTCTGGAATGCCTGCTCTCCAGCTTCTTCCATCCAGACAGGTTGGAGACACTTCTGCAGGTTTAAAAAATAAATCCATAGTGGAATTGCCAGATTCTATCAAGAATACGAAAGGCATAAAAAGATTGATCCTAAACTTATAAACAAGGTATTTAAAAGAATAATAGAACATTTCTAAATGTGAATATACACATCTAAAATTACAGTGAATTTTGGACTTCCCTGGTGGCACAGTGGTTGAGAATCTGCCTGCCAACGCAGGGGACATGGCCTCGAGCCCTGATCCAGGAAGTTCCCACATGCCATGGAGCAACTGGGCCCATGTGCCACAGCTACTTAGCCTGTGCTCTAGAGCCCACAAGCCACAACTACTGAGCCCAAGTGCCTGGAACCGTGCTCCGCAACAAGAGAGACCACTGCAGTGAGAAGCCCGCACACTGCAACCAACAGTCGCTCCCGCTCGCCACAACTAGAGGAGGACCGTATGTAGCAACAAAGATCCAACACAGCCAAAAATAAATAAATAAATACGTTTATTAAAAAAATAAACTAAATAAAATTACAGTGGATTTGGAGGAGGAGAGCTAAGAGACATAAGTAGGGGTAACAATGCTATATTAAAGAATTTTTCAAAATGTTTTAAATTTATTTTAAAAGAAGAAAAAATTATTACCTTGACTCTTAAAATTGTGCAGGGGAAGAGCATTAGTAACTGAAGCTGCCATGTAATGTAATTCTGCAGAAGATGGGACTTCTAGACGATCGCTTTGCTGTTTGATACTATTATCATCTGAAGGCTCTTCTCTAACAGGTAATTTGTATAGATCATCCGCTTCAATGTCAATCACATTTATGTAAGTGTGCCCAATCTGAACCAAAACACACAAAATCAAAGAGGGTTACATTCTTTTTACTTATAGTACGGCCACTCTACCCTACCCCTGCCCCAAAAAGGTTTAATTCTCAAGGCAAGAAGAGCTTATATAAGCCTAACTTAGGGCAAACTTCAGGAAGTATGTGTGATGGTCTTAGTTTACAGTATTTGGGGGCACAATATTTAAATTCTAAACTAATTTTTGACCTTTCCAACAAATCTATGTAGATGAGATTTTTGGCCTCATTTCACCTATACAACTGAATAATGCAGATGACCATAATAAAATTTAGCACAAAGGTATTATTAAAACTTCTTATTAAAACTTCCAAATTTAGTACCGTTTCACTTGCTGAAGGTGACAGAGGTTTCTCTGATATTTCAGTGGAAAGTCTGAGATTCAGATATACATCTGGTGCCAAAAGTTGAGGAACACTGAAAGATTCATGTTCTAAAAATAAGAAAAATCAGGATAGTAAAAAAAATCTGTAAATAGCTCTATGTCATTAACTTGGTAAGAAAAAGTTAGCAACAAACAATATTAAAGACATTTGTTGGACAGGCTTCCCTGGTGGCACAGTGGTTAAGAATCCACCTGCCAATGCAGAGGACATGGGTTCAATCCCTGGTCCAGGAAGATCCCACATGCTGCGGAGCAACTAAGCCCGTGCACCACAATTACTGAGCCTGTGCACTAGAGTCCGCGAGCCACAACTACTGAGCATGCATACCACAACTACTGAAGCCCGTGCACTCTAGAGCCTGCGTGCCACAACTACTGAGCCCACACGCTGCAGCTACTGACGCCCGTGTGCTCTAGGGCCCGTGCTCTGCAACGAGAAGCCACCGCAGTGAGAAGGCTGCACACCACAATAAAAAGTAGCCCCTGCTCACTGCAACTAGAGAAAGCCTGTGCACAGCAATGACGACGCAATGCAACCAAAAAGAAAAAAAAAAAGGCTATTTGTTGAAAATCTAAGTAGAAGTTTCATAGGTATAAATAAATTAAAGCAAATTGTATTCTATTCTAAGGGCAAATTACTCTAGAATAATTCAGAATTGATGCATATTGACTATTGCTTTTCTCATATGAATGGCTCACAAGAATAATGAAATATCTAAGTCATATCAAGAAAATGCTATAATTTCATTTTTCAATTTCAGATATATTAAGTCAGTTTTGCTTGTTTAAAATTTCAATAAAACCAGGCTTTAGGAAATTAATCATAACTAATTTATTTTTTTACTTTCCACACTGTTTCTTTTTGTTTGTTCACTTGTTTAACCAGCTTATTGAGATGTAATTCACCTCCTTTAAAAATGTACAATTCAGTAGTTCTTAGTATATATAAAGACCATAGCTAAATTTTACCACTTAAAATGTTTAATATCTTAATTTTACAAAAGTCATTAGCTTCTTATTCAAAACAATATAGAAGCCTGTCACAATAAGTCAGCAGTCTAACTCTATGCCTTTTGTCCTACAACTCTAATCTTATTTCCTAGCATTGTATTTTTTTCCCCTAGCATTGCATTTTTAATACAACATTACTTTCAAATTTCACAAGCAAAATATAACTCATTGCAATACTGAGTACTGGAAACTTGGCACCAAGGCTTGAATTTAAACCACGTGACAACCAAAAAACTAGAAAAAAATGGCTTCCCTTGTGGCACAGTGGTTAAGAATCCACCTGCCAATGCAGGGGACACAGACAGGTTCGAGCCCTGGTCCAGGAAGATCCCCCCATGCCGTGGAGCAACTAAGCCCATGCGCCACAACTGCTGAGCCTGCACTCTAGAGCCCACAAGCCACAACTGCTGAGCCCACGAGCTACAACAATTGAAGCCCGCGTGCCTAGAGCCCGTGCTCTGCAACAAGAGAAGCCACCGCAATGAGAACCCGACGCACTGCAACGAAGAGTAGCCCCTGCTTGCCGCAACTAGAGAAAACCCGTGTGCAGCAACGAAGACCCAATGCAGCCAAAAATAAATGAATAAAATAAATTTTTTAAAAAACTAGAAAAAAAGAAAGTGAAAATACTTAAATTATCATTCTATCTCTATCAAATCAATTGATTGGTTTAACTGCTTTTTTTATGGGGGTCGGTAACTCCTGTTTCAGCCGTCATGCAGACATAACCTTTAACTAGTCATGGTGTTCTCAGAAAAAAAAAGAAAGAAATCACACCTGATGAGGAAGAAATGATTTGCTGATTTTTATGACATTCAGAAACAACTTCTTGAGAAGCAGCATCTTTATCTTGTAGTCAATTAGGAGATTTGGGACAAAAAGAGAAAACAGAAAAGGATTTCACAAGCACAGAAAAAATCAAATATACAAGTGCAGATTTTTATATATTGTGTATAAAATGTGGTAGAAAAGTAGACAGCTTAAGAATTTAATTTTTTAATTAATATGATAATTTTAGATTCTATTACTATTAATATCCTGGGCCTGATCACCTGAATGAATAACAAACTTCTAGCAAATAGGCTGCTGACTTTAGAAGACTACAGAGCAGTCAAGTACCTCCTAGGCTTTCTCAAAGATACATTTAAGAAATGTTTCTCAAATGCGCACTCACCATTTGCATCAAAAAAATCTTATTAAAAAAAAACTTGTACATGCTCAACCTCATTCAGAAAAAAAATTAAAATAACAGAGGCCTTTTTCTTTAATCTACTGGATTGGTAAAGGGTAAAAGAGTTAGCTAAATCATAGTGATGAACAACGACAACAAAAAAGGCTCTATGCAAGAAGTTACTCACTGAAGCATCATTCATAGGAGAAAAATACTGGAAACCACCTAATACATTCATTCATTACATTAATGAAGAAGTCTGTCAGGCAAAATTCCAAATAATAGCTCCTCCAACATTTATTTCCTCTATTTTTGGACACAGTTACATATATTCTTCCCACACTAAACCCAATCTAGTCCTTCTCTTCCTAACTCAATTTCAGTAGCCACGGCTTCAGGCCTCTCAATCTTAGGCATGAAATTCTAGTAAAGTCAATTATGGCACAGAGAACACAAATTCAAAATATTATTTCTACCAGGACTTCCCTGGCGGTCCAGTGGTTAAGACTCCACTCTTCCAATGCAGTGGGTGCGGTTCAATCCTTGGTCAGGGAACTAAGATCCTACATGCCGCATGGCACAGCCAAAAAATAAAAAATTTTAGAATATATATATATATAATTTCTACTGATTTAGGATGTAGTCCATGGCATTTTTAAACAAATACCTATTACGTTTTAATAAAGTTACCATAAATTCAATTTAAAATTTAATTTTAGTTTAAAATGTGTAAAGTATATACCAGGGCTGGGGACAAGAAGCTGGGATGAGTAACTAATATCACATAATTTTATTCATTTATTTTTTTACTTAAATATTTATTTATTTAGCTGCGCTGGGTCTTAGTTGCGGCATGCGGAACCTTCATTGCCATGTGCGGGACCTTTAGTTATGGCATGCAGGATCTTTAGTTGAGGAATGAGGGATCTTTAGTTGTGGCATGCAGGATCTCTCAGTTGAGGCATTCAGGATCAAGTTCCATGACCAGGGATTGAACACAGGCCCCCTGCATTGGTAGCGTGGAGTCTTCCCCACCAGGGAAGTCCCTATCACATAATTTAAAATTCCCTTTAAATCACTGTTTTGAAAAAAAAGTTGAGATATATTAAATATTGCAAAATGTAATGAATTTTAAAAATTAAAGTGAAATGGCATTTTACCTGGGTCTGTATTTGTACTTGCATCCTGACATCCTTTAACTTTCTTTTTTACAGAGGCCATGAAATGCAATCCAGCTGAAGTATTAACATTGTCCTGGAGCTTTTCTTAAATATAACAACAAAACATTGGAAGCAATCACTGAGAAGCCAATATATTACCAGGAGCCCAGAAGCAGAGTACCTAACTCAAGGGAGGTGAGGAATTCAGTGTCAAGTTGTTACCAAAATGGACTTTCTGAGTGAAGTGGTATCTAAGTTGACCCTCACAGGCAGCTCAGTAGAATTAAAACCAAAATTGTGAAGGACTCTGTATGCCCAGGCTAGAAACCTATTCTTCTGACTGATGAAGATCCAGTAGAAGTTGTTGAGCAGGGAAATGATACGGTCAGACTGATGTTCTACAGAAACCACCCCAGCCAGTGTGTGGAAAATAAATTTGAGTGGATAAAATTAAAGTAAGGCAATCAGATAGATGAGGCTGCTGCAGCAGTTCAAATAAGTACCTAGTAATGGTGAGGAATAGAGGAGAGAGGATAAATTTAAGAATTAAAACGATAGTAAAATAGGCAAGAACTGGCTACTGACTGGTTGAGAGGGGGAAGGGGAAAGCAGAACTCAGAAAAATGTGTGTTTTGATGTTAAGTTGGTAGTGACACAAATAGAGATAGAGAACACAGAAGAACAAACCAGTTGGTAGGGAAGGGATAATGAATTCAGACTGCACATGCTATGCTGTACCTGAGGTAATTTCCACCCTGGAGGAAACATTCAGCAG
>NW_006772773.1:332947-346754 GCF_000442215.2 Lipotes vexillifer | reverse complement strand
CAGGAAGTAGAATCAAAGTCCAAAGACTATTATGGGAGTTTAGGTTTTGATGTGGATATTCCTGGGAGAGTACCCAGGGAGTCTAAGTAGAATAAAAGAGTATCCATGATGGCACTTGGTAGTATAATAAAAATATTTATATTTGGTCTTTGTCCTTGGTTCCAGGAACAAAACTCCTTACACCCTTGGATTTTCCTGAGTGGTAGGAGTATGTTTTGTTATTCATGATGAGCCCCTTTTGATCATATCTGAGTTTAGGCTAATGACTCCTGGCAGGCCCCTAGATAGTTTCAGGATGGGTGCTGGTCACCAGAGGAACCAACTATCAGCCCCGCCTTATCTCCATGGAGGGGAGAGCAGCTGGAGTTCAATCACCAATGGCCAATGATGTAATCAATCATGACTACGCAATGAAATTCCAGTAAAAACCCTGAGACAACGAGGCTAAGGGGGCTTCTAGGTTGATGATTAAGTGGATGTGCTGGGAGTTGGTGCACCCAGAAAGGGTGTGGGAGCTCTGTGTCCTCAAACCCCATACCTTGCCCTATGCATCTCTCCCATTTGGCTGTTCCTGAGTTGTATCCTTTATAATGAAACTGTAACCACAAATAAAGTGCTTTTGTGAGTTCTAGAGTTGCTCTAGAGAATTAGTAAACCTGGTGGTAGGGGGCAGGGGTGTCATGGGAAACCCTGAATTTATATTTGACCAGACAAAAATGCAGGTGTTGGGGGACCCCATTTGCAGCTGGTGTCTAAAGGAAATAGGGAGTCTTTTGGGACTGATTCCTTAACCTCTGGGGTCTGTGCTAACTCTAGGTTATTAGTGTTAGAATGGAATTGAATTATAGGACACCCAGCAGATGTCACAGAAGTGGAGAACTGTTGTTTGGAATGACACAATATACATTCACTGGAGTACTACACAGTCATTTTAAATGACATTGTAGAAGAATATCTAGTAAAATGGGAAGATATATACCTTAATACTAGTATATAAAAACAAGTAAGTTATAAACAAGTAGAGGTGGTATTCTTTTTATATATAAATATATACATACACACACACACACACACATATATATAATTTATAGATATAGAGAGAGTAGGGATATTCAGAAAGTAAACCCTAGAAGAATATTAACACTGGTTATCTCTAGACAGAAGGATTATTGGAGATTTTAATATTGGTCTTATTTTCTACTTGCATTTTCTAAATTTTCTCCAGTGAATATGTACTACCTTTATGAAGAGAAAGAATGTTATCAAGAATGAAAAGGAAAATGGTTTTAAGACAAGTGCGTGGAAAAGAAGAACACCAGACAGATTAAGAAGCTGAGAAATGGAAGCTAAGCAGGTCAGTGAGGAGACAACTGCTCAGCACACAGAGGCCTGATGCTGGGTCGTGGCACCGAGAAAGGGAGGGAGCACCAGGTCAAGGATTAAGTGAAGGAATGGGGTAACAGACATGAGGGATAAATCAGGGGTGACTTCCAAGGTAAAAATCTTGTCCAATCAAATGAGTGGTGATATCACTAATAGGAAAATGCCAGTTTAAAATGTGGACATGTTTTTTTTGTTTTTGTTTTGGCCACACCATCCAGCTTGTGGGATCTCAGTTCCCCAACTAGGAATTGAACCCGGGGCCACCACAGTGAAAGCCTAGAATCCTAACCACTAGGCCACCAAAGAACTCCCGTGAACATGTTGAATTTAAGGGGAAAGTAGAAAAGAAAGAGAGGGAAGATGTATATTTGAATGTCACCAAAAAAATTTAAGAGCTGAAGTCATGAGAGTGAATGGTTGCAGAGGCACAAGAGCGTTTGTGTGTGTATGTGTGAAAAATACTGAAGAGAAAGGCTTGGAGAAAGTGTACATTCAGTGGCAAGAAATGAATTGACCAATTCAAGAAAGAAAAGAATTTACTATCTATAAACAAGTTCTTTTTTCTGAACTGATTCCTTTACTTTAATGTACATGTATTTTCTATGATTAATTTGACTCCAGGCGTGTTCGCCAATCATTTCCTTTTAGGCCTTATATATCAATATCTTATTTGAGATTCTAATTAATTGCCTTGCTCTACTATAGGGGTTGGTAAACTCTGTAAAGGGCCAGATGATAAATATTTTAGGCTTTGTGACCATGTGGTCCCTTTTGCAACAAATGGAACCTGCTGCAATGTGAAAGCTGTCATAGACAATGTGTAAATAAATGGGCATGCCTGTGTTTCAATAAAACTTGATTCACAAAAGCAGGTGTAATCCAGTTCTGGTCTGTGGGCCATACTTTGTCAACCACTGCTCTAACGGATAACACATCAAAACAAACACATACACATACATACACACATAAACACCATCCTGTCAAAGATAACATGAAAGCAATTTGGTCTCATTTTTATCTACATATTTTTGTATTTTTTTCATATATCATAACTAACATTTTAACAGTGCTTACAAGATACAACACTTACATAAACATTTCCGCTTTTCCCAGTATCCCTGGGAAGTGGGTAGGTATCTACATATTTTTAGAAAGCTGATTTTAACTGTGAATGGAGATGTGACATTAATCATGCATATACATACCAAAAGGAATGTCAAAGTCTTCCAAAGGCTGGGAACCATGATGTTCTTGTTGCTCCTAAATGAATCCCCAAATGATCAAGTTATAATTAACTCAAAGACAGTCATTATTTTGAAAAAAAATATTCAATAGCTATGAGAAATGTTGATTTTTTAGGTATAGTTTAAAATCCTTTAATTCTAGAAATATTTATTCTATCAAATTATTTACTCTATCAAAGTAACTCCACAAAGATGCTTACGAAATTCACAAGTCAAACAATAAAAAAGAGGATTACCAATTTAATGCAGTTACTAAATTACAATATGTAATTCTCTCCTGCAAGACTAGCTTTAACTCACAAATAATATCAAAACTGTTCATGGACTCAACATTTTACTAAGTGCCTCTAGACATGTTCTTGAGGACTTACTGAAAAAAGGGTGCTAAGATTCAAGTACACAAAACTATTTCTGTTTATTTAAACTCTTGTTGCAAATACAGGTAGTCACCAAATTTAGAAGGAATGTTTGCAAAGATCTGATATAAAATATAGGTTGCATAACAAACCTATGTTTGGGAAATCCTAGAGGCACCTAAAACAGGTGAAACTATCATAGGAGAAACCCAAATAACATGATACGCATTAAGATGTCATAGAAGAAAGGAAAAGTGATTTCAAATATAAGTCACACAAGCAGATGCTCTAAACTAGTTTTTGATTTACCAACAAGTTGCTTTTCACATTCACAACTGTGTGCCTACTGTTGCACAGAGGGATGCAGCAGAGATTTATGTGCTTAATGATGTTAAGATTCTCCTAGTCACAATCAAAAGCTTCCAGCAATCAGACGACTAGATAAACCACAGACATTGCAAACTCTGTGTACATGCAGACCAGAGAAGAATGTATTATAGTTTTTCTATACCTTGGGCTTCATAACTATTTCTGAATCATTATCATTAATGATAAAATCCTCTGGCTGCAAAGTCACACTTGGTTTTCTCCTTAGTTTCTCTGATCTTTTTTCTTGCAGCTCTTTTTCAGCTCGTCGTCTTTGTCTATTAAAAACGATAGTGTAAAATATATTTTTACTATTTTAGTAACATCAGTTTTTCATTTGTATCATGCTATGCAGTGGGACAGTTATCAAAATTTTGTCAATAAATTATTTTCAGTGCCATTTAATTAAATTAGCAAGATATTCTGCTAGAGTACAAGCAAATATAAGCAGAAGTCAGGGACCCATGAAAGTTATTTCTAGTTCCTCTACTACTGAACTGACTTTGTGTTAGTCACTAGAGTCCCAGGTTAGAGTTACACCTTTTAGGTAATTTTCAAATTCTCTTTTCTGCAGATTCTAAGCTGGCCCCAGAAACCCTACTGGATACCTCTATTCACCTATCTGAAGAAGTTAGGCAAACTCAGTCACCTCAGCAAGGAGGAAATCCCAGCAAGGAGGAAGGAGAGCCCAAAAAGTTAAGGGGAAAACTTACTTTGAAGAGGGTTTACCTGGAAAAGATGGAAGGAAAGACCATTTCTGGAAAGAGAGCACTGGTAGTAGATTTTAGGGTCTCATAAATGTGAAATTTTTAAAGTATTTTCTAAACTAAGTAATAATCTACCAGTTAATACATGTTTTGAACATCCATTATGAGTAAAACATTATAAATGCTCTTCATTAGAAGTCACAGCCTTGCTTTTTACATGCGCATTTCTTAGTGCCCTGAAACAATTCACATCACTGCTTCCTGTAAGAGTCTGGAGGATATGGTAAGAAGAATAACAAAAACGTTACTTCAGTGTATTGGACAGTATATGGATGATTTCATGATATCAAATATTTGTGCTACAAAAGATGACTGCTCATCCTGTTAGAGAAAAATGTAAAAAGAAACCTCTAGCCTATGAATGCCAGGAAAGAATTCCTTAATAAAGTGTAAAAAATAATAGTATTTGTTTCTCACATTATAGGAGTTTTTCTCATCACAAGATGTGTTCAAATGCATGACACCTGACAAGGAAACTGAATACGCAATTGTGTCAGGCTGGGAGGTTGAACCAGATAACTTCCATCTTATAACTATATTATTGTCACTAATGATAAACTTGCAGGTACGTTTGCAGGTACATGCTCAAATAAAATTTCACTTAAAACTTGCCTTTTTTTACTGTCCTTTCCTTGTCTCAATTCAGATGATTCTATTTCAACCTGTAGAAGCTGGAGGTGTCCAGGATCGCCTTGTTCAAATAAATTATGCGTTAATTTTTGTTGCATTTGTTTAAATGCAATAAGGTTTTCAAGTGGAATAAGTTGTGGGCTTTGGTACTATAAGAAAGAAACGAAGCATAGTAATTTAAAATTACAAACCTCAATTAGGCAATATGTTAATAAAAAATTGAGAAAAACATTGGTTTAAATTAAACTAAGACGTGCAAGAAATAGAACATATCAAAGAAAACAAATTGATTTGGACTGGTAAGACGAGTACGCAGATCTTAAAGTACAAATGATTTTAGAAATCATTTCCTGAAAATTTCTACTGGGTATTTTATTTCAGAAATTATGTTAAAAGTCCTCATCTTCTTAATTTCTTTTTCATATTAAAAATCTTCCTTCTTAAAATTATAAATGAAGTTATATAACGTCTAGCTTTGATTTAAAATTCTTTGGAATAGGGAGGATGCACACGGGTGGAGATTATGGATGGAACAGATTAGCAATATGTTGATAATCACTGATGCTGGGTGATGGTAACTTGGGGGTTCATTATACTATTCTAATTAAAAATATTTCTTTTAGAACCTTCCCAAAATGTCTACTTCTCCACTCCTTTAATCCTTTCTTTTTTGTTCATAATACGTTCAGAAGAAAGGAAGGCACGATAAGTACTTTTTCTAAGGAATGACCATTTCTTTTCCCAGCACCATTTTCAAATCTTAAAAGTGTACCAGAGAATGAATTACTCAATTACTCAACTGTACTGACTTACAAAACTAGAACCTAAACAATCTTAATTTCATAAATCAAAGGTTACAACTTTAAAGATGATTTGGTGGGTTTATAAAGATTTAATCTTTGTGTTTAAAGTATTTTAAAAAGATACAATTTTTTAATATAAGTAAAACTACTTACAGATCTGGGTCTAAATTTAACAATTTTAACCTGTAGTAGATTTGAAGGGAATCATATCACAATTGCTAGGAACCCCAAACAATGCTCTCTCTCTAGACAGACAGACAGAGACACACACACACACACACACACACACACACACACACACACACACACACTCAAGAACACTGGTCATTTTATTTTACTTCTTATTTCTTCTCTGAGCAGAATCTCAGAAACATCTTTTTGAAAGAGTCTAGAAAACTCTGGTACTGATACACGAAAAAGACCTAAAACCTTTAAGGTACTCCATTATTATTTTAAACCAAATTTTGTATGTTATTTTCAATAACAGAAGCATTATTTCTTTAAAAAGAAGTGTGTGAGCTTCCCTGGTGGTGCAGTGGTTGAGAGTCCGCCTGCCGATGCAGGGGACACAGGTTCGTGCCCTGGTCCGGGAAGATCCCACATGCCGCGGAGCGGCTGGGCCCGTGAGCCACGGCCGCTGAGCCTGCACGTCCGGAGCCTGTGCTCCGCAACGGGAGAGGCCACAACAGTGAGAGGCCCGCGTACCGTAAAAAAAAAAAAAAAAAAAAAAAAGTGCGTAAGAGCTTTTCACTGAGTGTATATTTATGGTATGAAAAAGGTAGGACTGTGCTTTTGCATCACTCTGCAAAAATCCTTACCATATTTTCTTGGGATAGACATGAATGAAGTAGTGATAGTCTTGGGTACTTGCTTTCTTCTGCTACAGTTCTAATAGGTATTGATGGAACTGTAACTGATGCTCTTGAGGCAGAGGAAAATACAGAAGGAGGTTTAAGTTGCAGGTGCAATAATGGAAGTCCAAAAGAATTCTGAGGAGATACCTCAAAGGGCCCTGGCTTAACATCCAACAGTTTTTCTGGTTTTATAAATGTTGCAGAGTCCTGCTGAGGTGTCAAGTTTTCTTGTCCAACATACTGATCCAAGTTCACATGCTTAGGAATTTCTGTAATTATTGTTTCTGCCCATTTCTTCTGCTCAACTGCTTTTTTTATGGCTTCAGTATTATACTGGCTCAAATTCAAATGGGACATTGAAGTAGTGTCCACTGCTCTCTTTGGCAAGGGAGGCTGGAAGAAATCAGATAATCCCCAAGCCACTCTTGGCTGTGGCGGAGGACTGAAGGGAACTTGAGGAACTCTTTCTGTATGGAAGGAAAGGGGCTTAAATTCAGGGTTGGGCTGAAATTGAAGCAAAGGAAAACCATCACCAGGTCTGAAAGTGTTTGCAGTGGGGATAAGTTCAGGTGTCTTCAGAATGGCAGAAGACGTGGACAAAAGGTGGAGGTGAGTATTTCCAGCAGGGGCTGGAGACAATGAAGTGGTTGGTAAGCTCTGAGATGCTGGAGTTAGTCCTCTATTCTGGGTTTGGCCTTCTAACTGACAAAAAGAAACACTCCTATGTGGAACATTCTGGAAGAGAAAAAAATATTATGTAAGATTAAAATACATTACCAACTCCTACTTTTTAAATGATGTTCAATATGTTTTGGAGGAGGTGGAATATAATTACTAAATAAGTTATTTACTCAAATAACCAACAACTGAACTACTAGGACAACTTTAATGGTATTTTAAAATGCATTACCTGTAAATTTCCATTACTATTTTCATCAGATTGCACAATTCCTTTATGGCAGTGTGGGCTGTTCTTGCCAGGCTCTCTGGTGTACTCTCCCATGGGTTGTGGTTTAACGAAAAATCTCTCCTTCAGATTTCTACTGGTGTCTTCAACATCAAGACTGCCTCTTGTGGGGTTTGATCCTTGGCTTCCCACCAAATGCACAGACTGAGACTGCTGTAGAAGTTGATGTATATCCGGGTGGTTAGCAAAGGATGATCCTACTATTTGCATTAGGCTCATGAAGTTGACCTGTTGCAGCTAAGATAAAATAAAAATTAAGGAAACATCTTAAAATATAATGAAAAGAACCTAAAGAAGCAACAATAATTATCTGAGTATTCCAGAATAGTCATACTTCCGTCTTAGTAACTGCTGGACCCATAAATGCTGAATAGGAAGCAGAGCTGGGAGAGATTTTTTTTAAAAAGGAAAAGAAGAATAGCTTCCTGTTTTCAAGGAGCTGTCAACTAGGAATATGAACTCCTAGTGAGACTTGGGACTATCTGTAAAGCAGTTTACATTAACATCCCTGGGACCATAAAGGAGTGGTCTGATGGAGTGGGTGAGTATAATTAAAGAATTCCTAAAATGGGTGTGTTGTGGCCAGGTTTTTCAGGAAAGAAAAAAGCAGAGATTAGCAACAGGTGAAGAGAGAAGAATTCCTGTGGAAGGGCTGACCAAGTGAAAGGCAAAGGTATGCACTGTGGCTGACAAACCTTGAATAACAAAATCACTTGAGGAGCATTTAAAAAGTCCCAATGGCCAGGTCACACCCTACACCAATAAAATCAGAGTATCCAGGGGATGTGAGCCAGGATTAGTATTTTTTAAGATGACTAGGTGATTTCAATGTACAGAAAAGCTTGGGAACCACTAGCATGGACACTGGCTTAGATGGAGCAGGAAATTTATAGCTAATGAGAAGAGAAGTGAGTAGAGTGGTCCAAACTGTAGCATGCATCAGAGCCACCTGCAGGACTTCTAAAAGCACTCTTTATTGAGCCCCATCCCCAGAGTTTGACTCCAGTAGGTCTGGGATGGCAGCCTGAGAATTTGTGTTCCTAATATCTAAGTGATGCTGATGCTAATGGTTCAGGGCCCACACTTTGAGAACCACTGGACTTGTGAGAGTATGGTGGGAAAAGAGGGAATATAAAAGCTGTCCAGGGCCTCCCTGGTGGCGCAGTGGTTGAGAGTCCGCCTGCCGATGCAGGGGATACGGGTTCGTGCCCCGGTCCGGGAGGATCCCACATGCCGCGGAGCGGCTGGGCCCGTGAGCCATGGGCGCTGAGCTTGCGCATCCGGCAACGGGAAAGGCCACGACAGTGAGAGGCCCACATATCGCAAAAAAAAAAAGCTGTCCATGGGGGTCTTTCAAGCCCAACAGAGGAATTTGCACTTCTTAAAACAAGCCAATAAGGAAACACTGCGGGTTTTAAAAAGAAAATGTAGGTCCCTTCAATTACAAAAGAAATATATGCTTATTACAGAAGAAAAAGGATAAAAAAGAAAAATGATTCATAATTTTATTCCCAAAGATAACTAGTATTGACATTTTTTAGTGTATATCCTTTCATTCTTCGTATTTTTATTTTTTTATTATTTATTTATTTATTTATTTATTTTTGGCTGCTTTGGGTCTCCGTTGCTGTGGGCTTTCTCTAGTTGCAGTGAGTTGGGGCTACTCCTCATTGCGCTGCGCATGCTTCTCACTGTGGTGTCTTCTCTTGTTGCGGAGCATGGGCTCTAGGCACATGGGCTTCAGTAGTTGTGGCACGTGGGCTCAGCAGTTGTGGCTCACGGGCTCTAGAGCACAGGCTCAGTAGTTGTGGTGCATGGGCTTAGCTGCTCTGCAGCATGCGGGATCTTCCCAGATCAGGGCTCGAACCCATGTCCCCTGCATTGGCAGGCAGATTCCTAACCACTGCGCCACCAGGGAAGTTCCATTCTTTGTATTTTTAAAACATGACTGATATCATATAGTATACAAATTTGTGCCCGAAATTTACTGAAGATTTTAAAGCAGGAAAATAAGAGTATTAAAACAATATCTGGGGGAAAATGTCTCAGAAATGCATATATGAGACAATGGAAGTATGAAGTTCTAAGAACCTAAGGTTGGCTACCACTATAGAAATAACAAGTAACTACACTGACATACAATGTGGGCAAAAGAGTCAAGAGGGCATAGTAAAACACTGGATATGCATAGTGAAAGAAGGTAAAGATGACTCTCTAAGACAGTGATTCTTAATCTTCTCCAGAATTATCTGGAGAATTTGTTAAATATACAGGGCAGTGACCAGCAATGTCCCTAGGTAATCCAAAAAACAAGTTTGACAAATGCTTCTAAAACTTTAAGCAGGTAAAATAGGTCATGCTAGTAAATAGAAAAGGGAAAGAAGACACTCAGAAAAATAAGAATAAAATCAATTTCAAAAAGTTCCATGGGACAGTGGGACATGCTGAAAAAGTATTCCCATCAGGACCCATAGTTTAAAGATTTTTTTTTTTTAGTATAAACATCCCAGCAACAGCACATGGGGAGCTGTCACGGAGGGCATAGGTCTCTATTGGAGGAGGGGTGTGGGCAGGGCATGAGGAGGGGTATGGGCATGCTAGGAGGATGGGAACAGTCCTGGCTGCCCCATAGTGGGATGTGTGAGGGTCTCTGGCCAGGCCACAGTCCACACGGGAAGACACCAATCAGTCACAAAGTCATGGGAATACCACACAAGCCTGGCTGTGAGCCTAGGCACCACACAGGCTCATTCACTGTTAAACTATACAGGATGAGGCTGTACATGAGTTAATTACAAAAGAGTCATATTTATAAAAATCTGTACACATATTTGAAAAACTCACAAAATTAGTGCCCAGAATTATCCATACAAAAATGGTATACTGCATCACATAAAAGGATATGAGGGCTTCCAGGGTGGCGCAGTGGTTAAGAATCTGCCTGCCAGTGCAGGGGACATGGGTTCACGCCCTGGTCCATGAAGATGCCACATGCCGCAGAGCAACTAAGCCCGTGCGCCACAACCACTGAGCCTGTGCTCTAGAGCCCACAAGCCACAACCACTGAGCCCGTGTGCCACAGCTACTGACGCCCATGTGCCTAGAGCCCATGCTCCGCAACAAGAGAAGCCACTGCAGTGAGAAGCCCATGCACTGCAACAAAGAGTAGCCTCTGCTCGCCGCAACGAGAGAAAACCCACGCACAGCAACAAAGACCCAACGCAGCGAAAAATAAAATAAATAAATAAAAAAGAAAATTGTATGATTAAAAACAAAAAGGATATGAAAGTGAATGTAGAAAAGATGAAGAGAAGATAAGATCTGACGGAAATTAATGTTTAAGGAATAAAACAGAAAAGGGAAATATTTAAAAATTGTTGGTAGACAGAGGAAAGGATAACCAGGTGAGAAAAAGATGATGGAAGGCAAAGTGAACAATACTTTAAAATGCAGCTGGCAATTTCAAACCAAGCCAACATTTGGTTTGGGGATGATAAATGTGATGTGACAGGCTGTGTTAGAAAATAAACTTTGCGCACCTTTGAGCAGGGGCCGCTGGTCTGGTTTGATTATCCCCCACCTCACTTTTGTGAGCAGCTCTGCATCCCCAAGAGCTCAGTAAAAAAAAGTCATCATGGGAAGTAGGGAACTCAGCCTAGACTCTAGTCCCTAGAGTTAGGACTTCTGAATAACAAAGCAAGAGTGCCCAAAGCAGAGAAGCCCTGCAATTTAATTTTAACTTGTCCGTCTCTGGAAGTTTGTTCATATTTTAAAACCTTACACATATATCATGTATAGACTTACTTGTTTATATGAAGATGTGCTTACCTGAACTAATTTAAACATTTCATCTTGGAGCATTTCCCTAACAGAACTGGAATAATGTGATAACTGAGCCCTGGGTTCGTTTCTCCTGGTTGGCTGAGCTGTTGGCCCAGGTGTTTGTGAAGCAACAGTGACTCTACTTGATACCAAAGGTGGAGCTGAGGAAGATTTATATTTACATGCAGAGATCCGTGCACTAGGTGGAAGCATATAAATAAAAAACACACATTAATCAAGAAAGAAACAAATTAGATGTCTATGAGCTGAGTATTTTGATCCTACTTTTTAATTCTACTTTAAAAGCTTTCTGGAGGTTTTCAGAAAATTTAAACTCTAAAGCCGATCTCACTCTATCCCTCAGCCCCCAGACACATTTGTCATCAGCACAGTTATTCATCCAAATGCTGTAATTAAGGGACATGTAATGTCTAGTCAGCCATGGTCCCCTCCCTATGGTGTTACAACCCAGGACAGTTCTCACGTTCATTTTACTTGCCTGGTCCCTACAGGCATCTGAGTTTGAGACCTGTGCAATCATTCTGATTAGGTGTACAGAGTACGTAATTTGGCTTAGGAATATATTTCTTGGACTAAATTTAATGATCCAGAATGGATTTAAGAAAACTGTGGAAAGTATGGGTTAAAAAAGTAATTCTAACATAGATAGAGCAAACTCCTGTCATTCTTCATTAAATGTGAAATAACAGTATTGTGAACATTTCATTTCCAAACAAATCAGAGAGTTGATGTTAATAATTAAACCCTAACAAAAATGCTTCTTTAGAAATAAAAGTTAAAAATCAAAGTAAGTTTTGTTTTATAAAATGATTGTTTGGGGATGATTCCTTAAAACATAGAAGGGACTCAATGTTGTACAAGCAAATCAATTTTATAACCTAAATTAGGGAACAGGCACTATCATGTCGAAATAAACTGATCATTGTCTCTATAAAGAAAATAACACATTAAACTGTGTTTATATTTATTTGGATTTACATTCATTCCCTTTCAGCAATGACATTTGCCTTTTATCAAGCATCTCACAACCTTAATAACAAAACTATATTTGGGAAATCCATAAAAAACAGGCGTTACAACTGACTTGCCTATTTTAAGACAACTTTATTGGCCTTTGCTTTCAACAAGTAACAAGGAGATAAATTCTAATACTGGAGAATTTTTTTAAAGCAAATTTGTGCTATATCATTCTCCTATTTCAATACGATTTGTAAACACTAAAAACACTGTTCAACTTCTGTAAAATAAATTCCGAAGACAACTGGATGACTCTTTTCTATGAGAGAATTAGAAGCATTTCACATGCTATGAGAGATCTGCTAGAGGCTGAAAATGAGCAAGAACTACATCTTTCAATAATATATCCACTACTTCCTTTTTCCAGAAAAGACTTGTTCTAAAATAGTTCCTGCATGTCTTTAAAACACAACTGTTAGAGGAAAATCTTCTACTCTCTTAGTTTTTGGTCAAGATGTTAGTAATTATTTCAAAATGGTACAGCAGGCATCATTTCATTCTCTTATCTATTTGTAATTATATCAATATGGTACAGTATGCAAAAATTCTCACCTAGAAACTTCTGAACTTATATCTACACCAAATGAATGAGGAGTGATGTGTTCTGGATCTATAAAGCCTTCGATCATACTATAATTAAAGATTAATAATCAATTAGGAAGCAAGATATTCTTCACATTATCTAAGGTCCAGGTGATCTAATGCTCCACAATCTAAGAGTCTAAACATCCTCTAATCTTCTGTGATGCTTAGCTCATAATTACAATCTATTTACATCTGTCTCTATAGCAATAGTAACAGATTCAAACAAAAGCAAAGAATATGTCTGGATGGCTTTAATATACGACTTGAACACTATTAAATGCTTGGCCACAGAAATAATATAATCTAAAATAAGCAGAAATGAAGTTAGCTGGGACCTCAAATTTTACCTAGGAAAAAGCAGACACTTTCCTCAGGAACACTACAGAGACCATTATCACATCTGAAACTGTAATGACTAGTTTTTTATTAATAGAAATATCTATATTACTTGTAAAGGCACAGGACATTAAACATATTTTTTTGTTAATTATCCACAGAAGACCCGAACAAAAAAGAAGAGAAAGAAAATCTAATTATGTTGCCTCTCTTATCTAAGGTAATTCTAAAATTCTAAAACATCAAAAATTCTAAAAATTAAGAAATCATGCCCAAACTGCAACAAATGAAAACTGCCTACAGCTATCCTTGAAGCAATAATAAGCTAGCGGGCTTCCCTGGTGGCACAGTGGTTGAGAGTCCGTCTGACACTGCAGGGGACACGGGTTCGTGCCCCAGTCCGGGAAGATCCCACATGCCGCGGAGCAGCTGGGCCTGTGAGCCATGGCCGCTGAGCCTGCGCATCCAGAGCCTGTGCTCTGCAACGGGAGAGGCCACAACAGTGAGAAGCCCGCGTACCGCAAAAATAAATAATAAGCTAGCAAGCAAAGTATGTGTTCATCAAAGCCCTATGGACGGTGTGCAGTAATCATACCATAACAGTGAAAGATTATACATATATGACTCATAATGATTCTTTACTTGACCCATGAAAA
>NW_006772773.1:305061-332937 GCF_000442215.2 Lipotes vexillifer | reverse complement strand
AGGGAAAGGGAGTACCCTAATTAGCAGCTGAATAACTCTGGTCTATTCACAGCTATATTTTACTTTAAGGTTGATAGTGACAGGAGAACAAAAAGCATTTTAGACATCATTATTTATTTCACTCTACCAAGATTTAGAAATATAGAATTTACTAAAAATCATCACTACCATTACTATTAAATTGAGGTTACAATTTCAGTAGGAACACAGTATCACCATAAAATATATATTGTCAATGATGAGGAAAACAAAAAACCCTCTTCATCAAGTGAATCCCAGATGAGCTTTGAAAGCCTTCCATACTTTTTCCCCCTTACCCTTTCTGTTCAGTTGATTTTTCCTCCATACATGTCTCTAACAGTTCTTCCCTTGGACACTGAAACTCTCCTGTGGAATGCTGTTAAAATTAATAGTACCCAAAAAGAAAATAGGTGAAACAAACAGGTATTACTGTCTGAGGTATCTTGAGTTTCACATTAGCCATTCGCCTGGAATAAAAACAGTCTAAAAGCAAGTGCGAAACCAAACATTAAAATGTACTCCCAGTCCTGCTCTGACTAGACCTTTATACTATGATGCCTTTGGCCCATCACCCTGAGCCACTGAGCATATTAAACTACAAAGACAAATGATGTCACTAGAAATCATTTACAATGTATTTACAATGTATTTGTAAATTAAATGACACACACATCACTACATAAGTAAGTACAACTGACCTTTGAACAACACTGGTCTGAACTAAGGGAGTACACTTATATGCAGATTTTTTCAGTAAATACACTACACCATCTGGGGTTGGCTGAATCCGCGCCAGGTCCTGGAACCAATCCTCCATGAATACTAAGGGATGAATGGATGAGGATTTTTGACTGCATGGGGGTCAAAGCCCCTAACTGCCATGTTGTTCAAGGGCCAACTGTACGCTGTGAAAACAACTAGAAAATCAGAAAAAAAAAAAAAAAAATCCTTCTTAAAGGAATTGTTTCAATAATTAGAGATGTCTGTGTTCTACCTGGAAATCTAGAGTATAGAGTTTTGAGAAAACAAGTAATACATAAAAGTGCATGTATGTGTAAAAACTGCACACTACTGCTGAATTATACATTCTGAATATGGAACACTTGCATCACTCCTGATTAAATTACTACAGCAGTTTATGAAATTAACATTTCATTGCCTGAAATTATTAGACATCTAACTAATAATAGAATTTCAGTGAAAGAAAAATGCTGCATGGCTACACTCTACAACCCACAGTACACTTTTAAGAGATAATAGCCTTGGTTGGATATATTGAATAAAACACTATAGTGTTACCATAGCATAATTTAAGTAACTTTATCCACTACTTATAGACTTACTTCTTCTAAATGCTGTGGTAAAGTCTGCATCTGCATGTAAGACGCAATACTGGGACTTTTAACAATTCCAACAGATTCTTTGGCATCCTCTACACGGAAACAAGAAGGAAGAGAAAACTGACCTTTTGAAAAATAATCAATTTTCTTTTTAGAATGTTCAGAAATATTATAGGAAACAAATATAATGGCAGAAACATTTTCTATCCTCCTTACAAAAATATCTTTAAACACCTAGAGACAACCCCTCTTCATCAAGTGAATCACAGGTGAGCCTTGAGAGGCCTCATATCAGTGTGTATAACTCCATATAAAGCTCTGAGAGTTTCTGTTTTAAAGAAGACTGCCAAGGAAAGGTTCATAGAATTGGTTCACAGCAATGAGGAGACCCATAATAATTACACAGCAAGGCAAAAGGCCTCAAAATTGTATATTCAGGTTATAAGTTAATATGCTTAACGTTTCATAAATATTAAATACTCTAAATATTTGGCTTTAGGCTATTATAAACATGCCAATTTAGATGTAAGACTAAGTTATCTCAGATAATCATTCACCAATATCAAATTAGTAAGGTCAAACAAAAAGATTAGCTAAATGAACTGACCTTCATAGTCTGATGGGTATATATCCATTTCCTCCTGTGTAAATGTTTCTACTTCTAAAAGATCCTCCTCAATATCTACAAATACTTTTTCAGTATCATCAGTGACAGAAATAATCTCATCATTGGTTCCTTTTATTTCGGGATTTTTTACTTCAGTTGGCATTCTATTGACAAAAATTAAGCAGCTAAAATTATAACTCATTCTTGGGAACAAAGAGCTTGCTTTCAATTGATTCAGTTTATTGAAAAAGAACAAACTAAGCTTTCGTATTTATAAAGTTTGTTTTTTAACCATGTATGGCAAATACCAGAAGCTTAACAAAAGGTTGTTCAATAAGTAATTGAATGTCCCGTTTTTATTTACTCAAAGGATTAGAATAATTTCGACTTTTCTAAATTTGCCATTCTCACAAAGGAATCTTCCTGCTACCAAGGCTTCAGCTTTAGTATTCAAAGATACATTACTTGTAGCATAACTTAATACGTAAAAATGGATGAGATGATTAGTTCAACTTCCTCTGACACAGGAAATCAATGAACATAATAAAGGGATCTCTTGGGATAAATTAGCTCCTCTCTTACAAGATATAAGCTAGACCAACACATAAAGAAACAAAATTTGTACCGAATTGTTAAAGTACTTCAGAAAGCACTTGCTTACTGCTTCTCTAGTTCAAAGAAATGCTCATTTCTTTAACCTTCAAGGGTTCAATTCTCCTTTAAGCCCAAACACCATCAAACAAGGTATTTGAAAAGGAAGGTATAATCAGCAACTTACTTCAGGATACTTTGACAAGATTCATTCTGATCATTTCTTTCCTCACTCCCACCTTGAGTGGATACTGCAACAGAACAACCAGCATCTGTTTTATAATCACTCTCTATATTGGGTCCATTCTGAGGCTCAGGGTAATTATTCTCTAGCACCTAAAACAAACCATTTATAGTACTTAATATTCATTACTGAATCCCTTACTTTTCATTATATTTTTAGATTATTAATACTTCCTACAGAACTTCTCCTGATTAAGTCTCTTATTCATTTACCAAGTATTTACTGCATTTCTAATACTCATTATTTGATGCTGAAGCAATGACTGTCTTTATTCCACCTAGAAAAAATAAGCTTGACTACCTAAAGAGTATTCAAAAGAAATCAGCCTTACAAACTTGAAAGGTATATCACCAGTGTTTTCAGGCCACAGAACAATAGCAATAAAAATGTAAAGTTGCTTTCATTTCACTCTCTTTACGGTTATAAAGACATTTAGTAATTATTCCAAAATGACATAGTGGGCAAAAATATATGCAGCTAAAAATACAAGGGATGTATCTTTTTTGTTTTACTTAGAAATTAAGGTATGCATCACCTAGAAACACTTAAAAATTTCCATGACAACAAATATCACAGTATCTTCTAAACTACCTTACAATAACAGAAACTGATCTCAAAAAAAGGGAAAAAAAAAACACAAAAAGAAAACATAAAACAAAACAAAATTTCTTCAACCCAGAATAAACTAGTTTAAAATGAAGGCAATTCAAAACAGAACAAATGAAGAATTAAAAAGTGTGGAGGGGTGTTGGCCAAGATGGCAACACAGGAGGCTCCTGAATTCTCCTCTCACAGACACACTGAACGTACAACTACACACAGAAAATTACCACTGAAAAGAAATCCAGAAACTCACTGAGTGACTCCTACACATCAGGAGAATAAGAAAACACATGCTGAAACAGGTAGTTAAGGCTGAAACACAATCTGACCATAAACCCCAACCCCGGAACAGCACCCTACAAGCGGGAGGGAACTTCTAACTTCCAGCTTCTAAAAAGCAACGGGTTTCGACCCTACATTTAGTGCCCAGACTTTTAAGACTCCTACTTGAGAGTCAGGCCCCCAAAGCACCTAGCTCTGAGAGCAGAAGAATCTTGTATCCATGAAACCCACAAGACTATAGCAAACAAAGAAGCAGTTATTAACAAGTGTGTGAGCACTCCACTGCAGCTATCCCCACAGGGCTTAGCACAGAGGGGCAGGCAAAAACAGCCATCTCCCAGTCTTCCCCTGGAATAAGTCCATCTGCATACTTTGTAAGCTGCTGCCTGGGGATCCCATCCCTGGCTACAGCCCTCCCCAGACACCAGGGAAGCCAAAGAACACCTCCTCTATCTTCTCTATCTAGCCTGCTCCAAGTCACCAGTATCTCCCTAGAAGGAGCCTGTACACGCATATGTTGCCCCAGTTTTTGCAGCTGCTAACTGAGGGGGAGGTCCCTGGACCACCTGCCTCTGATAGCCAGTAGGGCTTGTATTCACAAGTCCTACAGGACTGAAGCAAACAAAGAAGCAGTTCTTAATGGGTGCAGGAATACCCACAATGGCTATACACATGGGCCCAGACCACAGGGAGCAGGCAACAATACCCATCCCCCAGTTACTCCCCAAGAAGGGCTTAACTACATACTTTGCCACATGCTGTCTCAGGGTCTGGCTTCCAATCAGCCTGCATCTGGTGCTAAATGTGATCTACCCCTTTGGGACACTGACAGGTCTTCGCATAACCTCAACTACTAGGAATCACTAAGAACAAAGGAGGCTTAGATAATCACAAAGGTTTCAGAGACAACCAAAAGCTCAAGCCAGGCTAACTGATGAGGTTCATCTCCTACATAAGACCACTTTGTTCAGACTGGGCAATGTGGCTATTTTATCTAATGCTCAGAAACCAACAAAGAGACTCAAAGAAAATAAACAGAGGAATATGTTCCAAACAAATGAATAAGATAAATCTCCAGAAACAGATCTTAATGAAAGAGATAAGTGATTTACCTGATAGAGATCTAAAATAACAATCACTGAGATGAGGCCAACAATGCATGAACAAAGTGACACTTTCAAGGAAGAGATAGAAAATACAAAAAAAGTACAAAACGTAAATTAGAACTGAAGAACACAATAGCTGAACTGAAAAAGTCACTGAAGGGATTCAGTAACAGACTAAATCAAGCAGAAAAAAGGACCAGAGAACTCAAAAATAGGGCAGTGGAATCAAAGAAGCAAGAAGGAAGAAGAATAAAAGAGTGCAGATAACTTAAGGGACCAATATATGCATTACAGAGGTTCCAGAAAGAGAGAAAGGGGTAAAAAGCTTATTCAAAGAAATAATGGCTGAAAACTACTCAAACCTGGGGAAATAAACAGACATCAGATCCAGAAAGCCCAGAGAGTTCAAAAATAACATAAATCCAAAGAGACCTACACCAAGAGACAAGAGTTAAAAACAAGGAGAGAATCTTAAAAGCAGCAAAAGAAAAACAATTTGTTACATATAGAGGAACCCCTATAATGTTATCAGTAGATTTTTCAGCAGAAATTCTGTAGTCCAGAAGGGAATGGCATGATATATTAAAAGTGCTGAAAGAAGAAAACTGCCAACCAAGAATACTCTACCCAGCAAAGTTGTCCTTCAGAATTGAAGGAAAGATAGTTTTCCAGACAAGCAAAAGCTGAAGGAGTTCATGACCACTAAACCAGCCTTACAAGAAAAGTTACAAAGAGTTTTTCAAGCTGAAACAAATAGATGCTAATTAGTAGCAGAAAAACATACGAAAGTATAAAACTCATGGTAAAGGTAAATATATAGCTAAATTCAGAATATTCTAGTGTTGTAATGGTGGTGGGTTAAACACTCATAACTCTACTATGAAGAATAAATCACAAACGTATTAAAGATAACTATAACTACAATAATTTATTAATGGATATACAATGTAAAAAGATATAAATTGTTACATCAAAAATATAAAATGCAGGGAGAGGGGTAGTGTAATAAATATGCAGAGCTTTTGTATGCATTCGAAGTTAAGTTATCAGCTTAAAACAGACTATTACAAACATAACTTGTTTTAGTATAAGCCTCATGGTAACCACAAAGCAAAAGCCTATAGTAAACAAGCAAACAAAAAACCCACAAAAGATTTTTTAAAAGGAATCCAAGCATACCTCTACAGAAAATATTCAAATCTCAAAGAATAGAGCAAAAGAGGAAGAGGGAGTTCCCTGGTGGCCTAGTGGTTAGGATTTGCATTGTCACTGCTGTGGCCTGGGTTCAATCCCTGGTTGGGAAAGAAACTGAGATCCTGTAAGCCATGCGGCATGGCCAAAAACAAACAAACAAACAAACAAACAAAAACAGCAAGAGAGGAAGAAAAGAACAAAGGAAATACAAAACAACCAGAAAACAATTAACAAAATGGCAGTTTTAAGTCCATACATATCCAAACATATCTATAATTGATTTAAAGGTAAATGGACTAAATTCTCCAATCAGAAGACATGGAGTAGTTGAACGGATTAAAAAAAAGACCCAACTGTATACTGCCTACAAGAGACTCGCTTCAGCTTTAAAGACACACGCATACTGAAAGTGAAGAGATGGAAAAGCATTCCATGCAAGCAGAAACCAAAGGAAAACAGGGGTAGCTATATTTAGAAAAAACGAACTTTAAGCCAAAGACTATAACAACAAAGAAGCTCATTATATAATGATAAAGGGGCCAATTCATCAAGAATATATAACATCAATTAATATTTATGCAGCCAACATAGAAGCCAACACAAAAATTAACTCAAAATTGATTAAAGACTTGAAAGTAAGACCTGAAACTATAAAGCTCCTAGAAGAAAAGACAGGCAGTTAAGCTCCTTGATGATGATTTTTTGGATTTGACACCAAAAGCAAAGGAAACAAAAGCAAATTTGAATTATACCTCAATAAAACTGAAAAAAAAAGAACAAATTTAGGTACTATTGGAATTCTCCAAATATTAAAAAAAAAGTCCATGTCCCAACTACTTTACCATATAGAAATTTGTTTTCCAAGAAATTCACCTCCATCTTTTTCTGGAGTACAACAGCAAGTACTCAATCAAAAGATATTTATGAAAAAAATACTTGCCTTGCAAGCAGTTAGCTTAAAAGAGCAGCCTTTTACTTGCCACTGGGTAGAGAAAAGAAAGAATAGCCCGGGCTTCCCTGGTGGCGCAGTGGGTGAGAGTCTGCTGATGCAGGGGACACGGGTTTGTGCCCCGGTCCGGGAGGATCCCACATGCCGCGGAGCGGCTGGGCCCGTGAGCCATGGTCGCTGAGCCTGCGCGTCCGGAGCCTGTGCTCCGCAACGGGAGAGGCCACAACAGTGAGAGGCCCATGTACCGCAAAAAAAAAAAGAAAGAATAACCCGTAAGCATTAATTTCTCTACTGATATCCATCTGCCTTTCTAGGTTTGGTCCTCCAACCTCATCTGCCAGATAGTATAAGAAAAGATGATCCCCTAATACATACAATGAGATTATCAGTAATAAAAACTGGACAGCTGCCTAGTTCTTCCTCATCTGAACAAAACCCTAAAACTTTCAAAAGAAATAACAGAAATGTAATACCACTTGTAATATCACTTAAAATTATCTCCTTTTTCCTCATTTTTTTTTTTTTTAATTTTGGCCACTCCACACAGCTTGCAGGATATATCAGTTTCCCAACCAGGGACTGAACCTGGGCCACGGCAGTGAAAGCACCAAATCCTAACCACTAGACCACCAGAGAACTCTCTCTTTTTCCTTTTTATAAACACACATGAAATCTCAAAACCTCACAGCCTCTCTGAAAGCACTTTAACCCTAATTTATCATTTTTAAGAATTAAAGGAACCACTTTAAAAAATTAGGTGATACAGGTTATAATCAGCATTGTCATTAACTTTGTTACTTAGTGATTCTTTATTATATAGGGAAATATAAATATAGCTTTAACCTAAAATGAGAATTCTCATTTGTATGTAATTAACAATTCAAGTATTTACCTTAATAATGGCATTTTTTGCCTTATATGTAGCAAAATAGGGTTGTTTCAAAAGCCACAATGATGTAAGAATGGCAGCTGTAGAAGTCTTTACACGAATGACGGGACTGTACTCACAGGATGACGCAGTGAGACCAAAATCACAGAGCAGTCTTCTATCAGACCATCTTATCATCCATTCCAACAGCCTTCTTATACTGGCAAATGTGTTACTTAGTGCTAGAGGAAGATCTTCTTGAGGGTTAATATCATTGCGTTGAATTGCTTTGAAAATACATCTTCTAGTTTCAATAGACTTGGGAGTGCAAAAACTATGGTTTGCCCATCTCTGTATTAAAGTTTTCTCTGCATTGTCATCTTGTATTCTGTAAACTGACTTCTGTTTTAAACCAAACAACCCACTCTTCCCTTCATTTTTATTGACTTCATTCAAAGGGTTCTCTAAAAAAGGCCTGATCCCTTGATTAACCAGTACAGAAGCTGAAAGTGTCTGGTTTTCTGATTTTTCATACTCATATGACTCAGGAGCAACAACAAAGCAAGAACCAGCTCTAAACACATTCTGGTTTTTGGTTTTGCCCTGACGTCGTTTTAATGTTGTATGTACATCAAAAAGTAAAGAATTAAGTTCATGTTCTCTAAGATGCCCAGAAAAGCTAGTTAGAAATGGAATGCCAGCATCCTTGGAACCAAGTAGGTCTCTTTCAAGCGCTGAGCCTGCGCGTCCGGAGCCTGTGCTCCGCAACGGGAGAGGCCACAACAGTGAGAGGCCCATGTACCGCAAAAAAAAAAAGAAAGAATAACCCGTAAGCATTAATTTCTCTACTGATATCCATCTGCCTTTCTAGGTTTGGTCCTCCAACCTCATCTGCCAGATAGTATAAGAAAAGATGATCCCCTAATACATACAATGAGATTATCAGTAATAAAAACTGGACAGCTGCCTAGTTCTTCCTCATCTGAACAAAACCCTAAAACTTTCAAAAGAAATAACAGAAATGTAATACCACTTGTAATATCACTTAAAATTATCTCCTTTTTCCTCATTTTTTTTTTTTTTAATTTTGGCCACTCCACACAGCTTGCAGGATATATCAGTTTCCCAACCAGGGACTGAACCTGGGCCACGGCAGTGAAAGCACCAAATCCTAACCACTAGACCACCAGAGAACTCTCTCTTTTTCCTTTTTATAAACACACATGAAATCTCAAAACCTCACAGCCTCTCTGAAAGCACTTTAACCCTAATTTATCATTTTTAAGAATTAAAGGAACCACTTTAAAAAATTAGGTGATACAGGTTATAATCAGCATTGTCATTAACTTTGTTACTTAGTGATTCTTTATTATATAGGGAAATATAAATATAGCTTTAACCTAAAATGAGAATTCTCATTTGTATGTAATTAACAATTCAAGTATTTACCTTAATAATGGCATTTTTTGCCTTATATGTAGCAAAATAGGGTTGTTTCAAAAGCCACAATGATGTAAGAATGGCAGCTGTAGAAGTCTTTACACGAATGACGGGACTGTACTCACAGGATGACGCAGTGAGACCAAAATCACAGAGCAGTCTTCTATCAGACCATCTTATCATCCATTCCAACAGCCTTCTTATACTGGCAAATGTGTTACTTAGTGCTAGAGGAAGATCTTCTTGAGGGTTAATATCATTGCGTTGAATTGCTTTGAAAATACATCTTCTAGTTTCAATAGACTTGGGAGTGCAAAAACTATGGTTTGCCCATCTCTGTATTAAAGTTTTCTCTGCATTGTCATCTTGTATTCTGTAAACTGACTTCTGTTTTAAACCAAACAACCCACTCTTCCCTTCATTTTTATTGACTTCATTCAAAGGGTTCTCTAAAAAAGGCCTGATCCCTTGATTAACCAGTACAGAAGCTGAAAGTGTCTGGTTTTCTGATTTTTCATACTCATATGACTCAGGAGCAACAACAAAGCAAGAACCAGCTCTAAACACATTCTGGTTTTTGGTTTTGCCCTGACGTCGTTTTAATGTTGTATGTACATCAAAAAGTAAAGAATTAAGTTCATGTTCTCTAAGATGCCCAGAAAAGCTAGTTAGAAATGGAATGCCAGCATCCTTGGAACCAAGTAGGTCTCTTTCAAGAACATAACTCAAGAAGAGTTCAAGGAATTTAATATATTCATCATCGTCACGTTCAAATTCCCAAACACCTATTACAGGAAGTGCATTTTGTAACAACTTTTCACGATCTTCTTTTCTTTTAGGGTTTTCCTTCTGATTACATATTTTCTTTTTTCCACTGGGCTTACCAGTCAATGTTAATTCCATGTGATTTGGGGCATTTCTATAGCAAAATAAAATTTAAAAAGACAAAATTAAGATCATTTAATCACTAAAAATGATCTTAGCATTGACAATAAAAATTCTCTCCGCTGGTTAAGTCATACCTCTTGTTTTTTGATGCCTTGATAACCTATCTTTCAAATAAGGGGCAAAGATCTCTAAGTATTCACTCGAGCTGAACATTCTGAGTCCAAAAAATATAACAGATTAATATCAAAAGGGAAATTTTATGTTAAAAAAGATTAAAATGTGTTCACAGAAATTTCACTATTAAAAAAAACATGACTTTTTCTGGGGGAAAAAAAAAAAAGGTCCTCTAACAGGTCAGAATTTAGAAATACTATACAAAGTCAATAAAAATTCACAAGCCACCAATACACATCATAGTTTACAGTTTTCTGTTTCTCTCTTGCATCTACCCCTTTCAGCTTCCCTGTATGATAAGCAGGACTGCCCTCAGGATTCTTTACCACACAAAAGTTGGGTATTTTTCTAAACACTTTCTGCTGCTATTAACCTGTTGGGCAGGCACCTAACTACCAGCCATAATTACTTTTAAATCTGTTTCCTTTCAACATGGTTCTTAGGGCAGAACACAGATCCCTAGTTCCCTCAATAAAAGAAAGCTTCTAGGTAGGCACCTGGGCTGAAGCCGCCATGTCTCTTCCTATTAAGAATGCAAAATAAGCAGTCTCCAAGGTATTCCTGTGCTAACACTGAAGTTGTTTGGTGAAACAAGCACATCATTTATGATACTACCAGAAACAGTTTAAGCAGATGTTTGAAGTAGATGATATTATTTCACTTAAGCAAGATTATGGTTGATTATATAGTCTTTCAGTCATGAGAAGGATAAACTGCATTGTAGATACTGAATGATAAAGAAAAAAATCTGCTTAAATCAAAGTTAACAGAGGTTTAACTGATAAGAATTTCTCAACAATTTACAGACAAGCTTTAAAGATGAATGTGCAAAAAGAAAGAAAAAAGATGAATTTGCAAATTCCTTTTCTGGAAACTCTAAAAATAATATAGCTAACCAAATAATCCTGAACTATTTAAGTCTAAGATTGCTGAAAGAACTAAAAGTCCTCCAGTGAACTCTAGAATTTCATTTACTCATTTTATTTTACACCTTCAGGTGGCAAAATTATTTTGTATCTCAGTAATATTTTAAATGGATTTTCAAGTCTCATCTTACACTCCTAACATTCTTGTGGGTATGGAGGGTGGTAATAATACAATCAGTGAGGTTGCTGGAAATAAAAATCAGGTCATCAGTTGCATGAAAATACTGAAAGTACTTTGTTCCCAAAGGAAGTGAATGCTTTCTATTACGAGAAATATTGTACCTTTGAGAGAAATGTATCCTACTTTTTTCTTCAGCCAACAAAGCTTCTGAGAAAGTATCAGCTGTATCTGCATCACTGTGGACCACAGAATTCCCTGGTTCTGTGAGTGTGCTCCTGCTCAAACTAGTTCCCAAGGAAAACTTGTCAAAACCTAGAACCTCAGCTGGTTTTTCTTCTTCAGTTGGTTCCCATATATTCATCTCAAAAGAACCTATATTTCTCTGCACACGTTTCAGAGCTTTTACCCTCACTTTATGGATAGAATGCATGATAACAGACATCATTTCCTGAGTTTGGGGACCTAGAAAGAAAAGAACAAAAGGCCTTAAAGTTCATTAAAATGTTTCAACTCAAGACATAAGGGGATCCAATTCTGGTCCCCCGCTGGGAACATGAAATCTAACTGATGGCTAAGGCTTAGTTCTACAATCTTACAGATCATGCTTTTTTTCAGTATCTGTTAGAAAGGTATGCTCCATATTTTTAAGGTAGAACAGGAGAAGCTAGAAAAGGTCCATTAAAGAACAATAAAAGTGACTCCATAAAAAAGTATGCCCTGGAAAACAAAAAATTTAGAAGCAATTTAACTGGTTCAAAAATCTGATAATTAGAGAAAGAATCACTAACATTCTTCTCACTCCCACAGAGTGGCACACAAGAGAAAATAAGTATAATTTTAGCCAAAGAAACAAAAACACCTTTCTGACTTCAAGTAACAGAAAACAATAGAAAGGGAGGTTTTTCAAGACTGCCTGCATAACAATTTTTAAATACCATTAATACATAAACATGACATTTTAGAGATTTCAAAAAGTCTGAAAAAATATAAATCACAAATACAATGTAAATACATTAATGCAATAATGTACATCATAGTATATTACTAGACTTAAATAACTAGACTATAGTTCTAAAACAGAGAGTAATTTGAATTCTTTAAAAATTTCTACAACATTATGAATACCTCATTTTATTGCACTCCACAGATATTGCATTTTGTACAAATTGCAATACCTGTGAAGGTCTGGGGCAACCTTCAAGCAAGTCTACTGGTGCCATTTTTCCAGCAGCATTTGCTCACTTCATGTCTCTGTGTCACATATTGCTAATTCTCACAGCATTTCAAACTTTTTCATTATTATGAGATTTGTTTTGGTGACCTGTGATCAGTGATGTTTAATGCTACTACTGCAAAAAGATTATGACTTGTTTATGATTATGACTCGGATAATGGTTAGCATTTTTTGGCAATAAAGTACTTTTTTAATTAAGGTATATACATTGCCTTTTTTTAGAGCACACTTAATAGACTACAGTATACTGCAAACATAACTTTTATATGCACTAGGAAACCAAAATATTCATGTGACTTGCATTACTGCATTATTCACTTTATTATGGTGGTCTGGAACCAAACCTGCAATATCTCCAAGGTATGCCTGTGCTTAATGCCATTGAACTGTACACTTAAAAATGGTAAATTTTATATTATTTATATTTTACTACAATAAAAAAAATTTTCACAAGGTCATCTTGAATGCATAGTAGAAAATAAGGAGCATAAATAACCATAAAAGGAGAATACTAGTTTTCAATAAAATATCTGATTATACAAAGCATTATATATTCATTTTATATATTTTATCTTTTTTAATCCTCTTTCAATACATATTCATAAAGAAGTATTAATATACTCATTTTACAAATAAGGAAAAGAGGCTTAGAGATACTGAGCAACTTGCCTATGGTCACACAGTTACTAACTGACAGAGCCATGACATGAAGTCAGCTTTGTCTGGTTCCAAAGCAACAGAATTGGTGCTTCCGTAATGGGGAAGTGCTTCTGACTTCCCATACTCCTTTCTCCAAAGAGAAATGCATAAAAACATAAGCGCTAGAAAATAAATGCTTTCAAAACAAAATGAGAATCATCAGCAATTTACCTATCAGATATCTAAGAAATGACAAACAATACCTTTCACAACATAGTGTCTGAGTCTCTGTTGAAGACAGTGATATTTTTCTCTTACAGGAACCCTTATGTCCTCAGGATTGGGAAATGCTTTCACAAAAATTTCTGCTACCTTCAGAAAAATTAAAAAATGAGTTTTATGACCATCATTCTTAATTATAAATAAAATTTAAATTCTTTAAAGTCTCTGATTCTGATTTAGTTTATTTTCACCTACATTTACATTACCTCTCTGATTGGTGGCAGTTCTCCAATGAGGCTCAAAATTAGATCCTGAATAAGTTCTTCAATATTAGAAAACCGAGAGAACGGTAGCATTCTACAAGCCCATTCCACTGCACTGAGACAGTGCTCAACCATACAAGAATCAAACTTCACTTCAAGGTCCTAAATGGATATTGAAAAATATCATTTCCTTTTCATTTTAGACGGACAGACTAGATTCTTCGATCGAGCAATTATTTCCCAAGTAATATTTATTTTTCTTATTCTTGTGTAATTGATACCTTTTTTCCCTCCACATTTTCCCTTGCCTTCTGATATTGCCTGCAACTATAGGATAACTTATCACGGACATGCAGCATCCAACACAAAGCACAAAGTTCTCTGAAGCAACCTAAATCAGGAATGGAAATATGAAAGAAGACTGTATGAGTATATACATTAATATTATAACAACTGTTGGTTATTTTTTTTCCAAAATAAATGTCTTTATACTGTTGATTACAAAAGAAACATGCTCATACTCAATACTTTATATAAAAGTTGTGGAGATCCTTACAGAATTTTTACACATATTATTCCAGAACATTTCATACATGTCATACTTGCATGAAAATATTAAAAACACTTTATAGAGTAAATAAGCTACTCTATTTATTGGTAGTTTGTTTTAAACTTAGAGTATATTTAGATATTTTTCAAAGCCAATACACATAGCTCTACTTAATACCATATTGTTAATTTATTTGGAAAATCACTTATTAATAGGCATTTAAGGGACTTCCTGGTGGCACAGTGGTTAAGAATCCGCCTGCCAATGCAGGGGACACAGGTTTGAGCTCTGATCCGGGAAGATTCCACATGCCGCGGAGCAACTAAGCCCATGCGCCACAACTACTGAGCCTGCACTCTAGAGTCCAGGAGCCACAACTGCTGAGCCCGTGTGCCACAACTGCTGAAGCTCGCGTGCCTAAAGCCTGTGCTCCACAACAAGAGAAGCCACCGCAATGAGAAGCCCGTGCACTGCAACGAAGGGTAGCCCCCGTTCACCACAGCTAGAGAGGGCCCGAGCACAGCAACAAAGACCCAACACAGCCAAAAATAAATAAATAAATAAATTTATAAAAAAGAAAAATAGGCATTTAAGTTAAAAAATTTTCAATATTAGAAATATAATTTCCAATATAAAACAATTTTTTTATTAAAAGTAATACAAGTACACAAAGATATATAACATCATACTATGTACATACAGTTTTGCAACTATCTCTTTTTTTTCACCTAATGTATCTTAGATATATTTCCGTTTTTTTTCCCCCCCTGGCCGCACCACGAGGCACGCGGGTTCTTAGTTCCACAGCTAGGGATCAAACCTGTGCCCCCTGCAGTGGAAGCTCAGTTTCTTGACCACTGGACCACCAGGTAATTCCCTCAGATATATTTCCATGGTGGCAACATACACATACGGTCTTTTCATTATCAGTACAGTATTCTGTTACATGAAACTTCCCCGAATCAAATGTAAAATATACCATTAATAATATTTAAGCCTAATTTATAAGCAAGCAGCTCATTTTGGACAAACCTATTGCTTTAATGGACACTTCATCAAGCTTGTGGTCTCCAGTTGCCCCAGGTCGAAAGAATGCTACACCTCCTTTACAGAAATTAAGTAACGACTGAGGGAAAGGACTCAATGAAGGAAGGGATCCTTTCATTCGAATCTGAAAGTAAAGAAAGAATATGTTAATTACCAGTCATATAAGTCAATTTTTAAGGAAGCTATAAAGCAACAAACAAGGCAGGTAAGATAAACCATAAAGAGTGGAAAACACAGCATGATTCCCATACTATGTAAGAAAATATCCCTGAAATCACTTGTACTTTCAGAAACTTAGCTCGCAAATTTAACTCAACAAATTCACTAGGCTAAATCTCAAAGGAAAAAAAAAGGTTCTAGCCAAATTAACCTCTCTTGTCACTCAGTTTTGCCTAAAAATTTCTGTATAAAAAGAATTTAATGCTATTTGCCCTAACTTTCCCCAAAGGAACAGTAAAGAAAATAAACTTAAGTATCTAACTCCACCTATGTGCATTACCTAAAAACTAATACAGAAAAAGGTGTATCTACATACAAAACTTGAAAAAACTATAAGTGACAGAATTATAAAGTCATCATTCGGCAACTCCTAATAAAAAATGACTCTAGCAAGGATCATCAATAAATGCTTAATTAGGTAAAAAATTGATGGGTTGATGGAGAACATGATAGTGGGTGGAACATGACCCAAATTCACTGATCCATCTAATATCATGAAAAGCGAAAGAAAAAGACGTATGTGCAACATGATATGCTGCAGAGGGGAAGTATACAATACCACTTATTAAGGATTCAATTCTAAGAAAATGTTAACCTGAATTTAATCAAACCTGTCTACTTTGATGAGGATAGATTAATTACCAGCTTATAGAAAATAAAAAGAGGAACAACTTAAATGACACTAAATGAAAAAATGACAGACAAATCCAAAATATGGTTCAGGACCAACTACCTAATCTCTCTAACAAATCAAGAATAGAAAATAAAGGAAACTACTGTGTGTTAAAAGGAAACTGTGATAGAATAAAAGAAAAGGGGGACTTCCCTGGTGGCACAGTGGTTAAGAATCTGCCTGACAATGCAGGGAACACGAGTTCGAGCCCTGGTCCAGGAAGATCCCACATGCCATGGAGCAACTAAGCCTGTGCGCCACAACTACTGAGCCTGCGCTCTAGAGCCCGTGAGCCACAACTACTGAGCCCGTGTGCCACAACTACTGAAGTCCATGCACCTAGAGCCCGTGCTCCACAACAAGAGAAGCCAACGCAATGAGAAGCAAGTGCACTGCAAAGAAGAGTAGCCCCCGCTCGCTGCAACTAGAGAAAGCCCGTGCACAGCAACAAAGACCAAACGCAGCCAAAAATAAATAAATAAAAATAAATAAACTTATAAAAAAAAAGAATAAAAGAAAAGGGATCTAAAAGACATAAACCTGGGAAGAAAAGGATTAGCAGTAGGCTTGTAATCTATTTTCTCCCTCTACTATTCACTTCCAGAGAGACATGATGTAGTCAAATCCCCTTGTAAGCATGCTAAGGACAGACATCTTGTCAAACAAATTAATGGTATTTACCAGATGTACAGAGTCTGTCTAGGCTGGTTATTAGAAACAAATCTAGAATGTATGGATTTATGGAGTATGACCCCTGGAAAATGTTACACAAGCTATATAATTAGAGAGATATAAAAAGGAGATGTTAAATAACTGAAATAGCTCCCTTTTGTGTCATGACGTTAAAAAAAAACCAGGACACGTTCTTCTACGGTGAGAAAAGACTTGGAGCAGTGTATGCAATTCCAGAGTTCACTACATTTCATCTGTATCGTTTGGCTACCTATATCCTTGCAATTATTGGTGCAGTTTAACCCATGGATGAATAACACATGTCTACACAAAAACTTATACATAGGGGCTTACCTGGTGGCACAGTGGTTAAGAATCCGCCTGCCAATGCAGGGGACACGGGTTCAATCCCTGGTCCGGGAAGATCCCACATGCTGTGGAGCAAACTAAGCCCATGGGCCACAACTACTGAGCCTGCGCTCTAGAGCCCATGAGCCACAACTACTGAAGCCTGCGTGCCTAGAGCCCGTGCTCCACAACAAGAGAAGCCGCCGCAATGAGAAGCCTGTGCACCGCAACCAAGAGTAGCCCCCGCTCAACACAATTAGAGAAAGCCCGCGCACAGCAACAAAGACCCAACGCAGCAATCAATCAATCAATCAATAAATACGCTGCACCCCTCAAAAAAAACTTATACATAAATGTTCATAGCAGCATTACTCATAATAGCTAAAAAGTGGAAGCAATCCAAATGTCCATCAATGGATGAATAGATAAACAAAATGTTATGTATCCATACAATGGAATATTATTCAGCCACAAAAAGGAATAAAGTACTGACTCATGCGACAACATGAATGAACTTTAAAACCATTATGCTAAGTGAAAGAAGCCAGTCACAAAAGGCCATATATTGTATGATTTCACTTATATAAAATGTCTACAGTAGGCCAATTCGTAGAGACAGAAAGTAAATTAATGGTTGCCAGGGGCTGGGAAGAAAAGGAAATGGAAGTTACTATTAATGTGTTTCTTTTTTGGGGTGATGAAAATATTCTGGAATTAAACAGTGGTGATGGCTGCACAACTCTGTGAATATACTAAAAACCAAGGGATTGTACATTTTTAAAAGGTGAATTTTATGGAATGTAATTTATATATCAATTAAAAATGGTAAAGAAATTAGCTAAAATATTCTGCATTATATTAGTTTCCTATTACTACCCTAACAAATCACCAGAAATTTGATGGCTGAAACCAACACCCATTTAATATCACACAGTTTTTGTGGATCAGAAGTCTAGGTACAGCTCAGCTGGCTCTCTGCTTAGAGTCTCACAAAGTCAATCAAAGTAACAGCAAGGCTGCCTTCCTTTTTAGAGATTCTAGGGGAAATTTATTTCCAGGCTCATTCAGGTTGTTGACAGAATTCCATTCCACGTGGTTACAGGACTAAGGTCCCCCATTTCCTTACTGGCTATAGGCTGGGGAAACATTTTCAGTTTCTAAAAGCTGCCTTCATTCCTCGGATAATGGCCCTCTTCAAACCAGCAAGGTTGAACTGAGTCCTTATCACTCTTCTAATCCTCCCTTGTGCCTCATTTCTCCTGCCTTCCTTTTCCACATTTCACTTGCCTAGAGCCTGTGCTCCGCAACAAGAGAAGCCACCGCAGTGAGAAGCCCACGCACCGCAACGAAGAGTCGCCTCCGCTCGCCGCAACTAGAGAAAGCCCATGCGCAGCAACGGAGACCCAATGCAGCCCAAAAAATAAAAAAGAATAAAGGAAACCGTTTTCTACAACAAGCAATTTTTAAAATAAAGTTTCCTATAACAAACACTCAGGCTCAACAGATCTTGAAACTATTAAAAACAATCTTTCAATAATACAGGAAAACTCTTTGCCGTTCTTAGTAAACATCCTTAAACACACCTTTGGGATAACAAGATATAGAATGAGTATAGTTTTAATAGTTTTAACTCGTATTTTTATGGTAGCTGCATGCAAATTTCACAAACCTTTCTCTCTAAAAAAGGATAATTTTCAAAAACAACTTGATAAACAACTTCTCAGTCTCTCTTAGGATTTCTACTAAAAAAAGTTGTAAACTCTCATTACATTTAGTAATTTAATCAAGGGCCAAATTTTAGATTTTGGGGGCTAATAATATTTAGCTCCACATTTTACAGAGAGACAGACAACAAAGGAATTGCAGCTGGGTAAGGGACATACAAGCAGATGTCCCATCTGGCTGCAGATCAGGTAAGAATACAGCCACATCTCAGCTGAGGTCACTGTAGAAGAGGATGACAGCCCCAGAATCAAACTGAACTGCCCATCTCCGAAGACAGGAAGGGGGGAGACTCTGACCGGGAGTGACACACCACCAAGAACTAACTCTAACTCTCCACGGTTTGACACCACAGAAGCCCCCACGGAACACAGGTAACGTCTCAGGAAGAAGTGGGGTAAACCCTGAACTAAGCTCAAATCTTCAATGATTGTGGGAAAAGAAAGTAACTAGGGAAAAAATAAAAGTAACTGAAATTACCTGGAATTAACTGACTAGGTTACACTTTCTATTGTCAGACCACATGGGACTAACACTGAGCTCCAGTTCAGAGTCCTTATCTTTCAGCAGAAAGAACATTTCCATACCTTCTGCATGACTTTTAATTTCTGAGGCCATGCCTCAAAACTTCCTTTATAAATGTCCAGGAGTATTCTACTTTGAGAAGCAGGTTTCGTACTACAAATAAGCCTGAAATTTATGGATTTATAGGGCAGGACTCCTTGGGAAAATATCACAATTATAAATATTAATAAATATTAGTATATTTAAATTGTTTACCATACTGTTACCGAGTCTAAGCTCATACGGCTTGCTGCACTACAGGCCAATAACCGAGAAATGAGTTCTTGGGGCAAGGAATAACGACTTTATTCGGTAAGCCAGCAAACCGAGAAGATGGTGGGCTCATGCCACAAATAACCATCTTGCCTGAGTCAGAATTCAGGCTCCTTTTATACTAAAAGGGGAGGGAGTAAAGTCAAACACTTCCTGGTTCCCATCAGCCTCTGGAAGGCATGTGTTAGTTTCTTCCTCCCTGCAGTCATTCACAGGTGGGCCTGGTCAGGACGTTTCCTGTTAGCTAAAAAGAGGTATTTTAGCTTAATGCTCATTAGCAGGGAAGCAGGGTTCCCAAAGATGGGCCATTATGTATAATTTAAGGTTAGAAGCAATAACCCTTTAGTGATTAACCTGTAATAGAATACAAAAGGTTCTTCCCTATTTCAATAGCACATAAGTGACTAGGACATTTCCATACCTTCTGCATGACTTTTCTTGCCCATCTCAACTGCAAGATGTACCACTGTGCTACAGGAAAAGAACACCGAGCTGCCCGGAAAAGCAAGAGAACACGTTGAAGGATTCCAGACACCTTTTGGCGATTATCTTTTTCAGCTTTTAAAAGAAGATCATCACCATCTTCCTAAAAAAAAACAATAACAACAATTTTAGTAGCTAGTAAAACAGAAACTTAAAATGTTAAAGTGAAAATAAAGATAGTGCTTCTCAAAGTAGAATACTCCTGGACGTTTATAAAGGAAGTTTTGAGGCATGGCCTCAGAGATTAACTACAGCTATTTCTAGTGTCAAGGAAACACTTCTCTCACCTCAAACAATGTAAAGGGGTAAATCGACCCTAATCCCAAGTCTTCAGCTACAACAGTTGAAGCCATCACCCCTGGCTCCATGGGTGGAATGTTACAGAGAAAGCTCCTTTCAAAAAGAATGACTTTTCCCTTCCTCTTCCTGGAAAAATCCCATTATATTTCAATGTCACCTCCTCTGTGAAGCCCTCCCATTCTGTGCTCCTATGACACTTTGCTCAGACTTCCATTATAGCTTTCACTAATCTATTCTTGCTGATTTATGTATCTGTTTCCCACACTATTGAGAACTACCCAGGAGCAAAGGCCTTGTCATATAGTGCATAGAGTAAACTCCAATACGTGGTAGGATCCAACAAATGTTTCTTGAATAAACACAATTCAAGTCAGTAGCTACAGATTAATTTCCCAGAGAATGACATAATGTGAGTACTGTAAACATTTGCTTCCCCAACCTTCTCCTACCATTGTCACTTCTTAAGAGTATTCAGTTTTTATTTGGGTATCTGCCCCTCTCCTACACAGCCATATGATTCAAGCAGAGCTGATCCCATACCCCTAGCTGCCAAGGAAGGCCCTAGTCAATTGCCAAGCAGTACTTTGTATTAGCCCTAGCCAAGGTGTTTGATTCGAGGACAGGGAAGTGACCTCAGTCGGTCTTATAAGAGTAACTCTCAGTACTCTTGCTTGGAATGCTGGGAAAGAAATACTTTTACTGCTTTTCTTTCTCCCATTCCCACTCCCTTTGGACATGGACAAGGTATCCTTAGAAGCTACTGGCAGCCATCCTGCTCCCACAAAGGGAGCCAGCCTGAAACTGAAGCTGACACCTTAAAAAACAAACTAAAAGAAAGAGCCCAAGTCTTTGGTAACATAACTGGGCTTCTCAATTATGCCAGCCAATATTTACCAAGTTTTCTGTTACTTACAACCTAAAGGGTTCTAACTGATACAGAGGGACATTTAAGAGAAATCCTACCATTGGAGATTATTTTACTAAAAAATAATAAAATGAAGTACTACTAAGGATAGTTACCAAACTAATATCAGCACAGCATATCTAAAAATATCTTAAATGCTATTTCTAATTCCTAAACCAACACACTGAAGACTCAGATATGAGAGGAAAGAGGAATTACTGAGAAAAACCATGGACTACTTATTCTTTCCATTTGTAATATATTACACCTGAAATATCAACAAATGAAATATTTTAACCTACTGAAACGTAACTCGAAATACAACAATGAGAATACAGCAAATAAGTCTAAAAAAAGAAAAGGAAAAAAAGTTGCTAATTCTGAAAAAGTAGTAAAGAAACAATACCAGTATCAATTTAGACAGCTAACTGAATATTAAAACAATTTAAATGTAAATAATTTACATTAACACTTTAAATCCTAAAACCAGCTATGTTATGATTTTCAATAAGAGCAGAGGAAAAGTTCCTGAGAGGAATACAGTATTGCTATTTATAAGACAGAACTATCAATTGAAAAGTGTAGGAGAAAAAAATGACCTTTCAAATCAAAGAAAAATCAAACTAAGTCTTTCAAAAGAGGCACAGACAATGAGATGAATAAAAGACTAAAATAATGTATGGCTTGGGACTTCCCTGGTGGCACAGTGGTTAAGAATCCACCTGCCAATGCAGGGGACACGAGTTCAAGCCCTGGCCCTGGAAGATTCCACATGCCACAGAGCAACTAAGCCCACGGGCCACAACTACTGAGCCTGCACTCTAGAGCCTGCAAGCCGCAACTACTGAGCCCACATGCCACAACTACTGAAGCCTGCGTGCCTAGATCCCGTGCTCCACAACAAGAGAAGCCACCGCAATAAGAAGCCTGCGCACCGCAATGAAGAGTAGCCCCCGCTCACCACAACTAGAGAAAGCCCGCACACAGCAACGAAGACCCAACACAGCCATAAATAAATAAATAAATAAAAAATAATGTATGGCTTCTAAATTCTGACATTCTTTTTGCTACCTAAACAAATGTTTATTTTTTAAAAATCTGGATACAGAGAAATATCTCTTAATTTTGTTTTATTATTGAAATAATTTTAATATTTATTGAATGCTTACTATGTGTCCTAAGCCCTAAAGTAAAAGTTTTTACAGGATATCTCATTTAATACTCTCAATAATGCTGTCAGAGGTACTATCATCATCTTCATTTTACAGATAAGGAAACTTAAACATCAGTTTAGTACATTGCCCAATATTACACAGTAAATAAACAGCAAAGCTGGAATCCAGAAGTTAGCTTCAGAGCCTGCATTTTTAACTTGATGATTATTATCAAGTTGATTATTAAAAATTGGACAAAATCAATTTTAAATTAATTAAAAGATTAAGCACTAAGCTTACTTCACTAAGAACAGCTGGCTGAGGACAATATAATGGAGGAGCTGGAAGATACAAGCCGACCGGCACTAAGCCCCACAGTCTCTGACTGAAGTCCTTGGCAGAGTTTATCAGAAGCTGAAATGTCTCTGAAAGAATATCTGCATCAGCCATAACTGCTGCTTTCAGTACTTCCTGCACAGAACCAAATAGCAGATCTGCATCTTCTTCTTCAATGGGATCTAGCAAATACAAAATTAGGTAGTTAAAATTTATATTATACTTTTCATGTTATTTTATAGGATAAAATTTCGTATCTGAAAAAGCTGATTGCCAAAAATGAACATATTGGTTGACATGCAAAACACCCAGACTTCTAGACAGAAACTTAATAAAGACTCTCTTACTTTTAAGATCATAGGTAATCAGAGCACAAACTTTTCCAAAATTATACAAGGCACTGTAATAACAATTATATAATAAAAAATTCTTGGAATATAGTCATGACTCAAAAATAATAATAAAAGAAAAAAATATTAATGGGAAAAATAAAATGTCAAGAAAGACTCCAAAATAATATACAACATTATATGAAGGCAGTGAGAGAGTAATTATTTTCTTTTTCATAATAGTCCATCACAGTACTTTTTATAATAAAAAGGACTTGTGAAGCTAAAAAAAAAACCCCAGAAATATACAAAATAGTCGTACAGTATGGCTTCAATTATATAAGTGTATGTATATATGGAGACATGTTCCTGGAGGCAAAATGCAGAGATGCAGGTGGCAGAATTGGAGACTTACACACTTTTATATTAGGAAATATTTTATGCATACTTTAAGGTATAGAATATAATATGAAAACACTCACGTACTGACTTTTCATCCTTGTCTGATATTAACATGTTTCCTACATTCAATTTAGATTAAAAAAGAATGTTGCAAATACAGCTGAAATTCCTTAGGTACCAATCATATTTCACTTCCTCTCTCCAGAGGTAGTCACTATCCAGAATTTGGTGTGGCTCTACTGAAACTCCTATTACACATATGTTGTGTCTTCCACAACATTCTATACAAAGTTTAACTTCTGTTTCATATTTTCCAACTCTTTTCTTTATACATTTTTATCTCTCTCTATATATATTTTGTGTGTGTGTATATATACAGAGATAGATCAAATTCATTTTCCAGTTCACTAACCATCTGCTGAGTTCTTTGTTTTTAAATCAGTTTGTTGAGGTATAATTTACATACACTAAAATTTACCCTTTTTAAGTGTACAGTTCAATGAGTTTTGTTTGTTTTTTGTTTGTTTTTTAAAGTATTTATTTGGCTGCGCTAGGTCTTAGCTGCGGCACGCGGCTTAGTTGTGGCATGCGGGATCCACTTCCCTGACCAGGGATGGAATCTGGGCCCCCTGCACTAGGAGTACAGAGTCTTAACCACTGGACCACCAGGGAAGTCCCCAATTCAATGAATTTTGGCAAATCTATACAGCCTATAATAACATTTTCATCACTCCAAAAAAGTTCTTATACCCTTTTGTTGTCAATTCCCCCCTTACTCCCATGTAACCATTGATCTGTTTCTTGTCCCTATAGTGTTGCTTTTTATAAAATCACATAAATGGAATCACACAGTGTGTAGTTTTATTTCTGAGTTCTTTCATTCAGCATAATGGTTCTTCAATTCATCCATGTTGTTGCATGTTATCAGTAGTTTGCTACACTTTATTAATTATTATTCCATTTACAGATAAATTGCAATTTGTTCTTCCATCCACAAGTTGATAAGCATCTGGGTTGTTTCAAGTTTTTGGCTATTATGAAAAAGCTGCTATGAACATTCATATACAGGTTTTTCAGTGGACCTATGTTTTTATTTTTCTGGGTAAATACCTAGGGGTGGAATCCATTGACTTTTTCTCTTTGTTTCTGACCCCTGGAAATTTCCCTTACTTTCTTTAAATCTTAGCCTTTAAATGCATATCTTTATATTTTATCTAGAAACACACTGTATCTATGTATTTATTGTGGGAGAGTTTTCAGATCATCTAAAACAATATATTGCCAGAATTGGAAGTTCAGACTGGGAATTTTTTAGTCCTTTTTTGCAAAATCAACTTTCATGTAGATACATTATCTTTCATTTACTTAAAAAAAAAATTGACAGAAAATTATCAAAGAAATTTTCAGTCTGATTTCCAAGTATTATGAATTCTTTCCAGAAAGAGAAGTTATAATTAATAAGCTCTAGGAATCTAGAGCAAAGTCTCACTCCTTAATGGAGACAAGCACTAATAAAACAAAACAGCTATCCTGGTTTTATCATTAAATATATGACTTTAAATAACAGACTTCATTACTTTTTGTCTAAATTTCCCCATCTTTAAAACAGACGAATTTTATAGGGCTCCTGGGTAAATCTATGTATTACATGTAATATTATATTATTTTTTTATAATACCACTCAGAACTTTTCAAATTAAAAGCAAAAAACAACTCTATGATTTATGCATTAGGCAAGAGGTTCTAAACACCCCTCGACATCTGAGATTCTATGATTCTATGACTGCAAAAGAAAACAATCTAAATGCAGCAAAATACCACTAGTATAAAGAAAAGCTATGTATGGAAAATCAGAATATCATTCAGATACTGAACATTGTATTTTGAACTGCATCAGTTTGGGATGCTCCCATTATTAAGAATAAATAGCAAAATTTCATTTTTGATAAGCTTATTACTTCAAAGCATTAATATATGTGTGGGTACTTAAAAGCTTTTTAAAATACCATAAGCTTTATATTAATTAAGCTGATACATGTGTCGACAATACATAGGTAACACACCTGTAAACTGTTTGTATTTTGAGCCCATTTCTTTTTTTGCTTCCAAAGAGGCTGGCTGACCTAAAAAACACTGCAGTTTTTCCTGGAAAATCTGTGCTGGAGTCATATTTAACGGTAGATTCAGACCCTTTTTCCTGGACCTGAAATCACATCAAATTAAGGGAAAAGAATACAAATTTTGGAAAAAGGAAACATACACACATCAAGAGCTAAACATAAAATTTTAAAGAACAGAGAAATTCACTTTATTCATCCTGTATTTAGACAAGAAATAAGCAAGGAAATACTGTATTAAGGGTAGTATTAAGGCTTTCCATAATTATGGTACTAATATATCTCCTCATCCTTACCTCCCACTGCTGCCCTACATACGTACTCTATCCAAACCAAACCAAACTTGCTTTTGCCATATGCCTTTGCTCACGTTTGGAATGGTCTCTCTCCCTACAGCTACTCAGTTTGTCAAGATCCCATCTTCCCTTCAATGCCCATCTCAAATGACATCTCCCACATAAAGTATTTCCTGTCCTTCCCTCACTTGATATTATTGCTCTCCCTACTGTACCACAGGCACTTTTCTTACCATACTATGTAAATTGTAATAATGTTTTGTCCTATTTTCCCTATTAAACTATAAATGCCTAAGCATAGAAACTATGTACCATTTAAGTTTACAATCCACTACAACACCTGGCATAGAGCTTGATACAGAGTTACTTAATAAATAAACATACATTGAATTATTGAATTAAAAAATATAGAAGACACAGCAATACCATAACCTTCAGAATAGTTAAAATATAGGGATTAGTTTGATTAGCTTAAAACTCAAATCCTGTTTGGGAAAGGCAAACTTTCCCATTGACTATAGGCCCTTTGAGGGGACTACTAACAAATTAATGTGCTAAATAGATGTTTTAACGCCGTAAGTAAGCCTCTGATCTGTCCAATACAGTAGCCACTAGCTGCATATAGCTCTCTAAATTTAAATTAATTAAAATTAGATGGAAAATCCAGTTCCTTGGTCTTACTATCCACATTTCAAGTGCTCAATAAATACATGTGGCTAGTAGCTATCAGACTGGATAGTACATATAGAATATTTCCATTACTGAAAAAAGTTCTATTGGACAATGCTGAACTAAGGATTCCACAAAATGCGTAAATACCAGCAATGACTGAAATAAAAAATATTTTAGATGACACCATCATACTTTCCTAAAAATACATACCTTGTGAAATTGCTATCATGTTTACAGAACAGCTGCAAGGCCACACCAATGGAAACAGATGTCTTCCAGTCACCAAGTTTCTGTGCCAACCACACAGCTTCTGGAACCAGGCCACCAATAAATAATAATTCAAGGGCGTATTCAACTGTCCACACATTAGAAAGATTCTGCTCTCTAACAACACTGGCCACCTTCGAGTGTTGCAGAGGAATAAGTCGAAAGGGCTGCTCTGTGAGTAAATTAAAGAAAATGGATTTTACAATTATATATACAAGAACTCATACCTCCTTTTATAGATCTCTTCGATCAGTATTTCCTACATAAAACCACAACAAGGAAGATACATATAAAATGGCCTAAAATAATGCTTAACATACTCTAGAATAGTTTTTTTAACATTGAACACTGTGTCTCTTTAGTGGGTCATGAAGCAAATGTCAGCATTCCTAAAAACATGAAACAGAGTAGACACAGAAACAAAAGAGACAGTATCAGAGTGCATTACACAAAATAAAGGTAAATAAGTACAGTTTAATGAAACTTTTTGGTCAGATAATATAAACGTACACACACACGTAAATGTACCGGTCACAGTGTACAGTTTACTACTGTGGGCTGCTCTGCAATATATAGCTATTTCTCCTACTGCATCATGAAATCTGGAGGGCAGAGACTGCATTTTACCTGACTTTGCATTCCTCATAGTGTCATGGGATATAAATCTAGTTTGAGGTAATACTCAAGCATATTAAATGTTCAATGTATTAGTGTTTAACAGAAAGTAGAAAACTGTGATTTTCAGTAATCCTGAACAAATGACAAGATTTCAGTCTGGCCTGAGATTAAATACAAAGGGTAATAATATCCTTCTCCCCAGCCTTCTGTATCTTTCC